>NW_028113815.1:30000-130000 GCF_964289735.1 Phaethon aethereus | reverse complement strand
GGCCCCGGCCCCGCGCGGCCCCGGGAGGCCGCAGCCGACCGCACTCCGCCCTGTCCCGAACCGGATCCGGTTCCGGTTCCGGTTCCGGTTCGGGTTCGGGTTCCGGTTCGGGTTCCGGTTCGGGTTCGGGTTCCGGTTCCGGTTCGGGTTCCGGTTCGGGTTCCGGTTCGGGTTCCGGTTCCGGTTCCGGTTCGTTCGGGTTCCGGTTCCGGTTCGGGTTCCGGTTCCGATCCCGGCGCCGTCGCCGGTCCCGGCCCCGGCCCCGCGCGGCCCCGGGAGGCCGCAGCCGGCCGCCCTCCGCCCTGTCCCGAACCGGATCCGGTTCCGGTTCCGGTTCGGGTTCGGGTTCCGGTTCGGGTTCCGGTTCGGGTTCGGGTTCCGGTTCCGGTTCGGGTTCCGGTTCCGATCCCGGCGCCGGCGCCGGTCCTGGCCCCGGCCCCGCGCGGCCCCGGGAGGCCCCAGCCGGCCGCCCTTCGCCCGGTTCCGAGCGAGACCACGGCCACTGGGCCCGCTTCCGGCCGTTTGCCCGGGTGCGGGCAGGGCTGCCAGGTCTACCGACGGAACCGGGCCCGCCTGCCGGAGCCTAGTGCCGGAAGCGGGCGAAGGGCGGCCGGCTGGGGCCTCCCGGTGCCGGATCCGGAACCGGGCGGAGGGCGGCCGGGCCGGGCGCCGGAACCGGGCAGAGGGCGGCCGTGTTCTCCCTCGGAACCTTGGACAGTAATCAGAGTCTGTTGTCCATTTTCCCGAACTTGTTTCAACAACCGCTTCAGGTGTTCATGTCGTAGTAGTTTTCTCACCAGGGTAAGATTCATTAGCAGATCCCGAAATAGAATATAATTTGATTGTACTAGTTGGTAAGATGTAACAGGATCTGAATAGATAAAGTCACATCCTACCATTTTAGTAAAGTTACAAACACAACTATTTGAGCGATTGTTAGTATCCACAGTAACATTATCTACAAACACAAAATCACAAGGGGTTCTCATACAAGCACACCCTTTTCCGATCTATACAAGCACAGTTTCAAGGGTTTCATTGGGATGTATTTCAAAATGACAAATGTTTTGTTCAGTGTCAAGACAAATGTCTTGGCCTTGGATGATACTACTTTCACAAATGAATCCCTGTTGTTCCCATACCACACATGCAGCAACATCAATAGTTTGCCGTCTTTTCATTCCGTTGGGCCCATACTCTATGCTCTAGAGGATAGAGTATAGCTCCGTTGTGATTTAATCCTAACAACGCGATGATTGGGTATATGGTATATACCGAAGTGTTGCGTATCGTTAAGACAAAAGCAGTGGCTTTGCCATCGGTAGGGTTGTAGGTAAAATTGACCAAATACCACCATGACTGGAATCTTCTCTCAAACGTAGTTGCATTATAATTGCTGCCGCCACAGATTGCGTCCATAGTTGAGCTTGGATACAACTAAGAGCTAGAGAAATATTATTTTGGGCTGCACCAAGTGCATCCGCAATCAATCGGTGGTCCCTTCCATCAATTCTTTCCCACTGAGGTAATATGCCAGATAAAAGCCATTGATTAGTTCCCAGTGCTACTAGAGAAGACTGCAATGGGTGTCCTAATTTGCTTAAATCACTTGTTGTTGTGCTCAGTTTATTTATGAGTATTTCAGCATCTATACTGTTTAAGACTCCCAGTCCTGTCCCTATAATACCGGTTGCATCTCTCCTTGTCCGTCTTGAAGAGACGAGGGTTCGCCCATGTAACCAGGCTAACCATCCTGCGTGGGATATATTTAGGAATGGTGAACAGGTTGGTTTAATTGTAGAGATGTTAATTTGCATCAACATCTCCGCTTGTTTGAGGGAGTATGACGGATTAAACAGCACTTGTTGCCAGCCTGTTGTTGCGTTAAGAGGCAGAGCAATTTGGCAGAAACTAAACCCCCTTGCTTTCCAGTCGATCCTCAGATATCAGAGGGACTGGGGGCGGCTGAGCTTAGGTTCTGAGTGATGCCCAAAGTCAGCGTTAGTAGTCCGGTCGCGCCCAACACCTTTGTTGGACTATCACGGGTCCGGATGCACTACTAACATCACACTACGTGCTCAGCCGGACACCTCCTGAACTAATACGGCCGCACTCAGAGGTACGGTCGCGTTCAGGGACCACACACGGCCGAGTCAATCAATAGTGCGATTTATTGAACACACAGCTGAGTCAATCAATAGTGCGATTTATTGAAGCAACATATACAGGTTCTTTGGATTGCCGGTGATAAATTCACTACCTATAAAGCACGTGCAAATGCTAAAACTACGAGGGACACTACTTGGCTATAAACGCGTTAAAAGATGTAAAGTGACTCTATATAGAGATTTCTAAGTTTCCCGGGAAGGCACTTGGTATGACCAAGGGTTCGAATCTTACCCAACGGCGTCCCGATGGGGGGGAAGAGAGGCTCAGCCCGTCGACTGATCCCAGAAGTTAGAGTGGTACATGACGATGGTATCTTCCCTAACATCCAGCTCTTAAAACATTATTTTATAGTGTTTTACTTCGCAGGTGGAGCTTGAGTGACTCTAGTCATACATACCTTTATCAGGATTGGTGCAGAATTCTCTCGCTTCGCGTTTAAAGGTACAGACTAGGAAAAATTCAGTGCGCACACTCATTGAGGAGGGGTCGCACCTTGGGGGGGTGGTAGCTTTTGAGAGGGGTGTGCGTTTTAGTATTATAATGATATTATAATTAGCAAAGTTCACTCTAAGTACAGCACTTCATCAAAGTTGACAGGTCCTCGGCCCAGGACATTGTAAGCACAGCTTATCAATGTACATCCTGTGCATCCCTAAACTCCCCAGTTCACAGAGCGTAGCCACGAGGTCTCCACTCCGCTCCAGCCTCCATGTAATCTCTCCCAGAGTCAGCACACCAGGCGCCCCTGATGTTGCCAACATCCAAGGCCGTTCAGGGAGTCTCCATGGCACAGACCCGTTGTACGAGTGCTATGTTCCACCTGGTTTCAAGGCTGTTCTTAGAGGGTAAATTTCCAAAGTACCCCTCAGCGATTACTCCACACCTGTATATTTGATTATGTAAGGGCCTGTGTTGAAGATGAAGGGAGTTACACCAATGGGAGGCCGAGTGGGTACATTTTTAGATGTTCGCGGGGGTAAAGGTCTCTTATCCTTTGATGTTGCTGTATCAATCATAAATTCAAATATTAATTCCGTGCCTTCGGAACCCCAAAGGCAGTATACAATTACGGGTTTGGTCAGAGTAAAATTGTACCAACAATCCGAATTTGGTTCGGTTATTTTGTAACACTCGGTGTCGTAGTTCTTTGGTCTGGTAGAGTCGGTATGATATGCTTTAATTTCGGTTGGCCTATGGTAATTAGGTCCGTTAGTTACTCGGCGGCTGATTTGTATTGCCTGTCCTGAAATGGCTTGAAGTTCAGCCATCCGAAGAGGGTCATTCCAACTCCATTCATCCTTCGAAAACACTTCATCTCCATGTATGACTAGAGTAGAGAGATTTAAGTTCCTTTTGTTTTGTAGTGTTCCAACGCTCCCACTGTATCGTGGCAATGAATGGTCCCAAGGGTCATTACGAGATGTCATGGTGACAACGGGTATGTTCCTAGCTCCATATTTCAGGGTGTCAAATGGGGTGTATGGAGTTAGGCCTGGTGGTGTATCTGGGCTAGGTTCAATTATGTCTATTTTGAACCGAAAAAACAACAACCCTGTACAACGTTGTTGTGACGGCCCTAAACCTGTGTGGTGTTGTTGCCACGTACAAGTCACAATAGTGGGTTCCACCAGGGTAAAGTTATACCAACAATCCCATTTGTCAGCAACGCAAGACTTTGTGGCTACTGGGTTTCCGTATATTGCCATTAATGTGGCTTTCTCATGGGTTGATCCGTTAATCATCCTACACCCTATCTGGATTCCTTCTCCTGCTTTTCCCTTCAGGAGTGGAAGCCATCCGTTATCCCAGCTCCACTCACGTCTTGAAAACACCTTGGCGCCATGCATGACTGCAGTAGCTAAAGTTAAATTTTCTGGAATGATCTGTGTTCTCACCATTTCATTATACTTGGCATATGTTTGGGACAATGGTTATCTCGAATTACAAGTTAAAAGAAATTGTATTACAATTAAGGTAAAATGCCACATCACTAATTTCATCCATTGGATTGTGGTTTCACGTTGTCCATTCGGGATTCCTGTGTGTGAACACACAAGAAAAAAGGAAATATGCTCGGTCTTACTTAACCGGCAGGGTTAAAATGAGGGTGAAATTCACTGGGTGCTGATCCGGTGTGCTTTTCCTGAACGATCTTTGGCTTCCCAGGTGTAGGAATTTTTAGGGGTGGTCAGTACCATTGGTACCGGTCCAATTTAAATGGTATCTTTTTCCAATTCTGTTACCACCCCGTCAGTTCTCGCCAGCGCTGCTGCTGGCAGCGGGTACTGCCGAACATTGGTGCCTGCAGAACTCCACACAGTCCCGCCCGGGAGTTTCCTCATCTGCTCACGCAGCATGTTAAATCTTAGAATGGCAGCGTGTGCAGCACCCACCGGTACCTCCACCCTCGTTAACCTCTGGTCCCCTGGCAACCAGAGGGAAATCTCGGCAGCGGGACATTCCTTTACCGCACCTTTCTATTCCTGTAAATTTAACCCTGTGTCGACTGACTCTGATATTTAGGGTTTGAGCTGGTTTTTTTTTAACAGGTTCAGAATTTTTAACCGAGAGCCATTGAACTGCTAATACCTGCCGGGCAGGGTGGCTCACTGCCCTCCCCGGGGATAGAAGTTGGGGGTTTTTTTGTTGTTTTTTTTGTTGTTGTTGTTGTTTGTTTGTTTTGTTTTGTTTTGTTTTGTTTTGTTTTTGTTTAGTTTAGTTTTGTTTTTTCCCCCCCCTCTGGACTTCTGCCGTATCAGTTGGATTACATTCTGGTGCAGAAGGTACACTTTCCTTGTGGGTTGGGGGTGGTTGAGCTGTAGGATTTTCCACAGCTAATTCATTCTTTTTGTTTAGAGATTGGATTAATGTACGGAGATCCTCTGTAGAGGTACCGCACAGAAATATGGGGGTACTTCCACATCCAGGACTTTACGCCTACACTTCCAATCTGATTTATATTTGGGGGTGCGTACTTGGCAAACTCGCTGGACATAGAGTCTGTGAGTTTTCCACCGGACAATCCGATCCAACCTGTTATAAATGATTTAGTCCCAAACAGGATTCCAATTCAAATTTACAATTTATTAAGCGAATAGAGGCAAGCAAACAGCGCTGGGTGCGCCGGGAGTCTCTGCTCCACCAAGACGCACGCGGTTCAGTTCCTGTTCCTGGTTTATATCCTCTCCGTTAATACATATTCATGAATAGGCGTGTCTTCTTCGGCGCATGCCCTCTTTTCCTGCTAGAGTCTTCTCGAATCTTCCTCGGCGTGCCCCCAGGATGACCCCAAACCTTATGCATGCACTTCCTTTACACAATACTATGCGGTCAGTGGTCAAACTGGTTTGAGCTGATATACCAGCCAAGTAGTTTAACCTTCTCCTGTAAAACACCCCTTTTTATGGTGCAGGAGAGATCCATAAAAGTCCAGAAGATTGCACTTCATCACACGAATCAGATGAACATATTTCACACCTCTAAGTATGGATCTGCATGTGGCCCACAATCTAGTAATGTTTCTTGCATATGGACCACCCCTGATCATAAAAGACGTTTTAAACAATGGGTGAAGAGACCCCATTATACCATGTCATTGGAACCAGACAGGCTATGGAATTGTATAAACAAGATAAATTGTTACAATATGGATGATTATCTATGGATACCGTTTGCCTCAGACCTCCATCACGCCTTAAGAAGTATATGCCTGTGCCACAATTACAGTGCTCCAATCCCTAGCTTACAGACAGCATGTCAGATAGAATCCTCTAAACACATGGCTAGTAAATGTAGGATTCCTTCCCAACATTATAAAAAACGGATGCAAGACTCATGAGCCAGTAGTAAAGAGCACAAGTACCACTCTAATGTATCCTGCACTGCTTGAGACCGTATGGGTATGTTCTAATGAAGAGATATCAGATTACAGTCAACCCTATTGGGATGGGTTAGAATGCACTTTAGGAATTCCACAAGTTTATCTCCCATAATAGCTTTTAATCATACTCAGGAGTCATTCACTGTAGTCATTAATGAAACCAAGAGGGTACAGAACAAAGAGAAATGTATTGCCCTCCGTGTCACGGCCAAGCTATTATACAGCAGGGATGAGAGTAAGCTTAGCAATGGGATTGTTTTGGACTTCTTCGGCTGTGATAATTGAAAATTGATTATATCTAGAAAATCTACCATGGCAAGGAGAGACTCTAGCTAATTGTATGCAGCCAGCCAGCAAGGCTAAGCAACACCCAGCTTGTACCCACGAGCAGCCTCACAGATGACTTTAGAAAATCAATTAGCATTGAATATGGTACTACTAAAGGAGAACAGCGTTTGTGGATGGCTGAATAACACCTATCCTGGCAAAACCTGCTGTCAATTCCAAATGTGTCCGCTACTCTGCATCAAGCTAGAGATGAAATGCAAAAAACTGTGGACCAAACCCATGAGCTCAATGAGAAGATGAAACCAAGCAACTGGCAATGAACGAGGTGGATTTAAAATATTTTCAGTTGGCTCAGATTAAAAGTTAGTGGATGGGATCATAGTCTAACCCAGTATGTATTAATGTTTATCATAATGATTGTTATTGTCCGTATTTGATTGTCACGTGTGAAATCTATGATAACTAGAGCTGTAACCATGCGTGTTAAGAGGATTCACATCTATGATCCTGAATACATCCCTTTAATACCATCCCCTATTATAAATTGCGACGAGCGAGGGAAGGCAAGCAGTCGACTCAATATGAGTGATAAGGCAAGCTTCAACTTTATTGCAAAACCTTACACATATTTATACACTAAGTTCTACCTTATGCATACTTGTCTTACAATCATTGGCTTAGCCCTAAAGATTGCATTATCATACTCCTCCTACTTGCGGTTACTGCTACGTGGTCCGGGTTCCATCCTGTTTTTCTTATACAGCGCTGCTTCTTAGCTGTTTACCACAGCTCCTTCTCCTCAAGGCCGAGCCCTGCAGATGTCCAGCTGTTTACCAGCTTCCCAATGCCACAGCTCCCTCTTCTCAAGGCCGAGCCGTGCAGATATCTAGCTGTTTACCAGCTTCTCAATGCTGCAGCTCCTTCTCCTTAAGGTCGAGCCGTGCAGAGTGATCCCAACAATAAATTACCAACCAACAAGAGAGGATGAAAACACAGGAAGGAGAGATGAATGCCTCGACCCACCTAAATACAAATTACACAATGTTCCTCTTAGTGAGTTGTGACTAAGGTCACAGGGTGGATAATGTGGGAAACCACTGTGGGTCTGTAGGGAGTAGCAGGGTTTGACTGGAGCAACACGCTCCTCTTCAAAAGCAACCCTGATGGGTTGCAGTCAGACAGTCTCATAACTGACTATTGTTGAGTGATGTCTGAGATGAGGCGAAAGCCTTGCAGCCTGATGTTCTACGGCAAGGCCACAAAGACCTCCATCAAACGTGAGTAAGCTGACCATTATTAATAACTGAAATTCTTATTAACTATTCATTCCTATTGATCGATGCTATTTGAGTTATATAGTATCTATCGGTCTACAACAAATAAATGAATAAAAAATTAATGAACTGATTAAGTTTTTATTAATCAAATTAGTCTAAATCAATCATTAATAATTACTTATTAATAACAGTCGTTACCTATTAAGATCGATTATTTTATTTATTAGTATTTTGTGGTACTGCATTAACACTACTGTCCTCCAGTTACTTATCATGTATTTTTTTTTCTTTATCATCACTCTGATTTACTGTTGTAATTATCTACTATCAATTCATCATTATTAATTATCATTAATTACACGTGCTACACGACGGCTCTGTTCCTCACCTAGAACTTGTTATCAGTAAAGTAGTTCCTTATTAACGTGATCTTAATCCACTGGATGTTAATTCCAGTAAATATTAATCTGTATTGCTCTATCGCTAATCATTACTTCGTATATTAATTACCGGTTAATGAATTATTTATTACATTCATTAACCATAGGTCGGTGTATGTTAATCCATCAAGAATTAGCAGAGAGTGCCAGATCAGCATTTGTCCTAAACCTGCTCTCCCCACTCCCTCCTCCCAAACCGCCCGCCTGCCCTCACCCCGGAGAGTTCTGTGTAAAGACACCCACACGCACCCTGCACACCCCCCGTTTCTTTTTGATTGTCATTTTTTTAGCTATTTATTTATCTAGCCTCCCTCCCCCTTACCTTTTCTTACTCTTCTCTCTCACCACCGGGGACCGGGGACCGGGGACCAGGCAGAGGCGGCGGTGCCCAGCCCCAGCCGCCCGCCCTCCCCACCCCACCGCAGCGAGCCCCATTGCTACAAGGCCGCCAGAAGTTAATCTGCTTATGTGTAAACGTGGTGGCAGCTGAGGTATGTTTAAGAATACTGGTAAGTGTTGCTAGAAACCTACAAATATTTTCCGGGTGTTAACCGCGGGGTGCCAGCTTTGTGGGCCTACCACCCAGCACCCAGCTCTGCGCAGGTCTGGAATAAACCGGTATCTCGTCTCGGTGTGTGAGACTGGCCTATCGCACGCCGGGAAACGAAACCGCCTTTTCGGACACCACCATCAGCAAAGCAGCGACCCCGCTTTGCCTGAGGCTGCTGGGCCTGTCCTCTGGGCGCTGCTCACCACTGGAACGCATCCCGCTGGCGACGGACACGCCGACGGCCGCTAGCGAGAGGCGCGGCCCACCTCTCCGGCAGCCGGAGCCCGGCCTCGGGGACGCAGGTCTCTGCCCAGGCCGAGGCACGGGGCTGCTGCTTTCCCAGGGACGGCTTCAACCGGGAGCCGAGCCGAGCACATCGCCCGCAGGCGGACACCGAGGCGGGCCACAGCGCAGGCTGTAGCAGAGAAGGCGGCGTTGTCCACAGCGTTACCAGACTTTTTCGTTTCTTACTGCGTGCACACCCGCCACACACGCTCCCAAACCGGCCCCGGCACGAACCCCTCGCCCGCGGCCACACGCACACACGGAGACACCCCCCCTCCCCCTTCCGCCAGCAGTTTTGCCGGCCCGGGGAAGGAAGGAAGGCGGGAGACTTTAGGACCCCGCGGCGTCCCTGCCGCACCCGTGCCCCCCTCCCGCCTTTCGTCCTCAGTCCGTCGGTCGGCCAGTCCGTCGGTCAGTCACCCTGCTGAAGGTATGCGAGGCACAAAGCGGGGGTATTGTTTAGGCTCTGTCAGGAGTCAACGAGGCGCAAGCCTGAGGGAAGGAACAAGGCAACCGCAAAGGGAACGCAACTGCCGACCTTTGAGTGAACTATCCTAAGTAACATCTAATTAACATCGACTCGGCATAGCACAAGCCTGCCCTCCGGTAGGGGAAGACCCCTACCCACAGAAGCCCCTTCCTCACGGGGCACGCGCAGTAAAAAAGGAGGACGCTGTCGCCGTGGAGATGAGGCTTGCGGGAACCAACAGGCGCAAGGGCGCCTGCGCCAGCTCTCAAAAAATTAACGGTGACTTGTTGCTCGGAGCGTAGAAATATTTTCCCTGCGTTAACCGAGGCGCGCCAGCTTTGTGGGCCTACCACCGGCACCCAGCTCGGCGCAGGGGCGGAAGAAAAGCCGCCGTCTCGACTCCGTGTGTTTCCCGGCGCTCTGCGCACCGGGTGACGGAACCCGCGTTTGGCACAACAGCCCCGCTGCGCGCGGGCCGCCGCCGCCGCGCGGTGAAAACCAACGAACGCGAACGGCGGGGGAGGTGAAAAACGAAAAGAGAAAAAAAACCCCCCAACCCAACCGACCCAAACAGAAACCTCCGAAAAGCGCCGCCATCCCCCCTCCCCTAGCCAGCCTCTGCGCCAGGCTCCCTCCCCCGCCGCCGGGGGGGCCGGTTGCCGGGCAGCGGGGCGCGCGGGGCTGCAGCCCCCCTTGCCCCCCGCTGCTCCGGGGCGCCGGAGAGTCTGCGGCCGGGGGGGGCCGCACCCACCGGCCTGCGGGTCCGGAGCTGCAGCGCAGGGAGGGGGAGCGCGCGCGCGCGGCGGGGGTGGCTGAGTGAGTCTGAGCGCGCGTGTGTCGCGGGGGGGGGCGGTGTCTGCAGGATCGCGGGCGCAGACCTTAATATATTTATTTTTAACAACGGCTTCTTTAGCCTGGGGAAGTGGAGGGTCAGGGCACTGCAGTAGCTGCAGCCTGCAGCTGCTTGAAGAATGGTTTTGTGATAAATGATTTAGTCCCAAACAGGATTCCAATTTAAGTTTGCAATTTATTAAACGAATAGAGGCAAGCAAACAGCGCTGGGTGCGCCGGGAGTCTCCGCTCCACCAAGACGCACACCTTCACTTCTTACAATTCCTTCCTTTATACTTCTCTAGGCTTCGTTTCTTGCCTTTCTCCGCCTTTTTCTTGGAAGATGACTCTTTCTTTAAGTACGTCACCACTTCCCCGGTCTGCGCATGCTTCATCTTTTTCTAGGTGGTCGTCCGGTGGTCGTTGGGAGGAAGATGTTCCTCTTCGTCAGTGCACTCTACATGACCTCTCTGTTTGTGCAGGCGCTCCGTTATTCCACTTATATTATGCTACCTTATTTGGCTATACATTTTCTTGACATTTCTGCGGTTATTTACAACACTGGTTTGCACTAGTATATCAGGAACTAACTTACATATCAGGAGGCTACATAAGCTACACATATCAAGGGAGTTACCCAAACTATACTTATCAGGAAGTTACATAAAGACTACCACTCCCCTGTTTATGGTCATGCCCTACATATATTCCTTTATTTCAATATAAATGACATTTGCTTCAAGCTTATATTCACTAGATTTTCTTTACACGAATCGCTCGTTCCTCACAATCCCCCGTTTTCTTTTTCACCACTGTGATTTGTGTAAAATTTATTTAAAGTTTGTTTGATGGGTATTAACTCGGGTTCCTCTATATGTTTTACCAACATTAAAACATGTTTTCTCTCACTCTGTGTTGGTTCTATTGGAGTGGCTGTAAATTTCATTCCATTAATCGCAGAAGCTACAGCTTGTGAAAGACAAGGAATTAGACATGGTATTATTAACATACCTCCAAACAATCCTAACAAAACGATAATGATTTTTGTTACCCAGTTTCCTGAGAATAAATTTTCCCACGTTGTCCATAGTCCTTGGACATTTATTCCATTCCACGTTTGGACTGGCACATGGGCTACTTTTTTCATTTCTCTTACTAATTCATTGATGGCTTTTCCTTCATCATTTATCTCTAAACAACAATTTGTGAGATTAAATTTTCCACAGACTCCTCCTTCCTGTGCTAGTAAATAGTCTAGTGCGAGTCTATTTTGATATAGGGCTGTACGCATTTTAGTATTTTGTTTAGCCACCAATCCTAGAGCATTACCCGTTTTATTTACAATTATTTCTACTACAGCTTGCAACCTGATTATTCTATTCCACATATAAATGGGGGTCCTATATCCCCAGGACCCATCTTCTGCCCATGTCGCTGGGTCATAATATGCTATTATTCTTTCAGGTGGCCACTCATTATCTTTCCATTTTCCTATTTGTAGCTCTCTTTTTTCCCTTCGGTTGTGAGTTTCTAATGCGTCTGTATATACCAGTACCCCTAGGCGTTCTCCTCGGTTTATAGGTAATAAGAGAAAGCTTGGCCGTATAGTTCCTAACACGCACGCTCCGGTCCAGTTTTTTGGTAATCGGGTATATGCAAATTTTCCACAGATCCAATATTGCCCTTCTGGACTTGACCACCCTTTATCAATAGTGGTTCCGTTGGTCCAATTCGCATGATTTTTACTTATTTCTTGGGCAGTGCCCCATTTATCCTACTTTTGGTAAGTACTATTCCAGTTATATCCCCCTTCACATACTAAATATCCGACTGGTTTACTCCCAGCGTCATTTTGCCAACAGCTTCTTCTTATTATGCTGGTTTGTAATATCCATTGTTGTTTCCTGACCTGAGTTGATATGTTCTAAACATTAGGGTCTGGTATGTTGCTCTCTTGGGCCTCCCAGGGCCAATTCTCTCCTGATTAGTTCCACCACATACATAACAATTAGTTACATTTAGTGACTTAGCAATGTTCTCAGCAAGATTTACAAATAGATTTTTAGCCACTGTGGGAATTTCATATTTCGTTCCTGTTTCCATTTCATGACAAAATGACTTAAATAACAGTCTATGCTGCACCGATTCTCTTTTCTTTCATTTCAATATTAATAACTACACCTGGGTCTTCTCCAGGTCCATATATCTTAAGTCCAATTTTGGTTATTTTTTTCTGTTTCCAAATTTCTAAATTTATAAGGGTTAAATTTACTAAATTACAGGTACAGGTTGTACAATTATGGTCTGTTTGTACCCTTGTGATTGAAGCTTGTAAATCCCCACATTGGCTGTCATATCCCCAGCTTGCAGTATCCTAACATACACAAGACCATCCCCTTCTTCCACATAGGTGTGCTGACTGATATCTCACCGTTTGACTAGGTACATAATCAGGATTTATCTGACATTGACGTCCACCTCCACCTGGGCAAATATATTTTGGTTGATTACTATAGTATCATCTCCACTCTACACTCCCACAATTAATATCCAGATCATCATCTATAATATCGCATGCATCAAAAATTACCGATACTGATGTGCTCAAATTGGCCATATCCTTACTTATTCCAATTAATCTTCCTACTTCCGAATTTGTTTTCATTTCTACCCACTATTGATAAAGAAGTTCCTTTGGATCGTAACAAACAGTATCATTTTCCACCGAGCATTTCTTATATTGTGTTCCATTGTATATACAACTCCCGTTCTGTTTCCCTTTGCACTCGTAATAGGTGTGGTACATTAATGTTTTATTACTTACTCGTCCGTGCTGGGCGGTTCTTATGCACTCGGTGCAATTTTGATTACCTGTCACCAGGTTGGTGAGTCCGAGTAAAATCAGGAGAGGTCCGGTAAGGGATCTCATGGTCGGAGGCATCAGCTACAAGGGGTGCTCGTCCTTGACTGGCCTTACTTGGTCGCGACTGAGAATCCCCACCCGGTCTTGCCCTCTCCCCCTTCTCAAGCGGACTTCTTTATTTCGATGACAGTAATAAATCTTACCCACCAGAAATCTCCTATAGGAGTAGTCTGTCCACACTGAATGCAGAGGAAACTTCAGCTTTGAATTTGAAAACGTCCCTGTTAGCCTCTGTGGGAAATGATATATTTGTTACACAGGTTACACCTAACCCTCAATAATCATACAACATGGTTTACAGAGTGGACATAAACTTAGTCCTGCCCGATAATTGCTTAATGCTATAGTCTTTAATTCGTGATCATTTCTCATACGTTCATTCCCTTTTTAATGTTATTTTTGTGGTTCCAGGTTGTAAAATAACTTTCCAGTCTTTCATGGGTCCTTTTACTCGAGTCGCGTGCGTCCACCCCTTTTCCGCGGTCCGGATGGCAGTATCTGTAGTTAACAATACAACAAAGGGTCCTTCCCATGAAGGAACTAAAGTTTCTTTCTTCCAAGTTTTGATCAGTACCTTATCCCCTGGTTTGAATTGATGGATTGCAAACCCCAAAGGTAGGGTTTGTGCCATTATTCCTATATCTCTTAGTTCTTTCAACCTTTCTCCTAAAATGATAACATATTTCCGAATATTATAATCTTCCACTACATTGTTTCCCTCGGAGATAGGGCATGCCGTATAAAACCTAATATGGCGATAATCCAGTCTCACTGTGCGGTTTGATCCTTATGTTAAGAAGGGCTAGCGGTAAACATTTAGTCCATGGCATCTGTGTTTCAACCATTAGCTTCGCTAGCTCTTGCTTTATTGTTTGGTTTATTCTTTCTATTACTCCCAAACTTTGAGGATGCCATGGGGTATGATATTCCCATTTAATACCTAATGATTGGCACAAGGATTTTATAATTTTAGAAGTAAAGCGAGTGCCTTGATCAGAATCAATATATTGTATTATCCCATACCTGGGGATTAGGTGTTCTAGTAAAATTTTATCACCGTCTGAGCTGTCGCTCTTGCTACAGGATAGGCTTCGACCCATCGTGTTAAATGGTCTACTATAACTAACAAATATTTCAATCTTCCTATTCTTGGTAATTTGGTAAAGTCGACTTGAATCCTTTCAAACGGTCTATAAGCTAGTTTTCTTCCTCCCATGGCCACTTGTTGAAACACGGCCTTATTTGCCCTTTGACAAGTTAAACACCCTTGTGTAATTTGCCTTGCTATTTCAAAAAATTCCAATACAGCCAAACTGTTTAAGGAAATGATCACTTAACACTTTTGTACCCCAATGTGTTTGCGCGTGTAAGCGTTCTAATACCTGCCTAGCATAAGCTTTTGGCAACATCTCTCGCTCATCAGGTAATGTCCATTTCCCTTGTTCCACTCTAGCTCCTATTTTCTCTAATTTTGCTTGTTCCTCCAGCGTAAACTTTTTCTCCTTTTCCTCTTATCCTCTTCCACTAGTGTCCTCCTTTGTTTGTGTATGATTAATTTTAACAGTTTCAATCCTCAAGGCTGCTTCCTGAGCCTCCTTATCTGCTAAATTATTTCCTCTAATTCGATAATCTAATCCCTTTTGGTGTCCCCTCACATGCACCACGGCTATTTCCTTTGGTTCTCTTAACACTTTTAAAATTTTACTATCAACTCCTGATGTATTAAGTTCTTTCCTTGAGTGTTAATCAGGCCTCTTTCCTCCCAAATTTTTCCAAAAGTATGGACTACTCCATATGCATATTTGGAATCTGTGAATATGGTCCCTCTTCTTTCTTTTAATAATTCCAGGGCCCTACATAAGGCATAAAGCTCACAAGCCTGAGCTGACCATGATGGACTCAGAGGTCCTGATTCCACAAGTTCTAAGTCCTTGTCAATTTTTGCATATCCTGATTTTCTCTTCCCTTCTATTACTTGGGAGGATCCATCTACAAACAATTTTTCTCCTCCCTCCAATTCAATATCTCTAAGATTGAGCCTTACTTTTGTCTGGGATTCTATAACTTCTAAACAATTGTGTTATAGCACTACTGCTTCTGAGGGTTCCCCAAACCGGAACTGAGCGGGGCTCTGGGCAGAGGTGACTCCTAATTCCAAATTAGGTGAATCTATCAAGATGGTTTCATATTTCAAAAGTCTACTATCTGTCAACCATTTCTCTGTCCTCTGTTGGAGGACATTCCTAACATTATGTGGCGTATATACCTTTAGAGGTACACTAAAGGTAATTTTCCTAGCTTCCTCTATCAATAATGCCATAGCAACTAGGGCTTGGAGACATGCTGGCCACCCCCTGCTCACCGAATCTAACAATTTGGATAAATATCCCACCAGTGTGTGTGGGTTTTTTGGGGTTTTTGTTTGTTTGTTTTTGTTTTGTTTTGTTTGTTTTTTTGTTTTTTTTTTGTTTTTTTTTTTTTCCATTCCCTTTTTAGTCTGTGGAGGTCTTAGGATTAAAATACCAGAAACCCGGTCAGGATCTGATTTCTTTTTTTTTCCTTTGCTTAACCAATGTCCCAAATATTTTACTTCTTGCTCTATAAATTGTAATTTCGAGCAGGACACTTTTAATCCCTTTTTCTCTAAAAAATTTAACAATCTAATGGTGGCTTTTCGGGTCTCCTCTTCAGTTTCTCCTGCTACCAGTAAATCATTCACATATTGTAATAATTTTTCCCTCCTCGTGTACTGTAAAACCTTGTAAGATTTTCTTTAAGGTCTGTCCAAACAAATTTGGTGACTCCGTAAACCCTTGTGGTAGCACAGTCCACCTTAATTGTTGTTCTTCGTCCTGTTTCGGGGTCTTCCCATTCAAAGGTAAAATAATCTCTGAACCCCTTATCCAAAAGACAGGCCCAAAAGGCATCTTTCAAATCTATTACACTATACCAAATATGTTTAGGAGACAGGTGACTCAATAAAGTATAAGGATTTGCCACGACAGGGAATTTGGTGATTGTTCGCCGATTCACGGCTCTCAAATCCTGTACCATCCTATATGTACCATCTGATTTCTTTACAGGGAGTATCGGGGTATTGTGGGGTGACATACATGGTTCCAAAGTCCCATTTTTTAGTAATTTATCCACAATAGGTTTTAGACCTCTCCGGCCTTCTATAGATATAGGATATTGTTTAATTCTAATTGGCTTATGAGGGTCTGTTATTTGTACCTTGATGGGTTCCATATCTAATCTCCCAACATCTCCTTCCTTATACCATACTTGGGGGTCAATTTTTTCCTCATCAAGTTGGGTTAAGGTACATAAGTTAATATATAACCGATCTCCTTGGTTCTGAATAGTTAGGTTTAGTTTTAAAATCAAGTCCCTCCCTAATAGGTTATATTCTGCTTCTGGTAATAAAAGTAAATCATTTAAACAAATTTTTGTCTCTGTCTCAATCTCTACTTCTTCTAAGATGGGGACTTTGAAGGGTTCTCCTTTTGCACCTGTTACTGACATCTGGGCTTTTCCTTTTCCTACCCCTTTTGGGAGTTTCTGAATCGTTGACCTTTCAGCTCCAGTATCTACTAAAAATAAAAATTCTTCTTTTTGGGGACCTACTAATAGTTTTATCAAGGGCTCTGTTGATGTTGAGGTCCCCAGAAGATACAACCCCTAACACCCCTAATCCTCTTTGAACATTTTCTCATCCCATTCCCGTTTACGGCAGGTTTTCTGAACACGTCCCTTTTTGTTACAATAGTAACAGATGGGAGTTGTGGGTCTGTCTTGATGAGATTGTCCCTGGGGTGGCTGTTCTGGTCTCTTATCTTTTTTTCTCTCCCAGCTGAGTCTTACTCCTCTGACTTTCCCTCACTGCTGCTACAAAAATTCTTGCCTCTGCTTCTTGTTTTTCTTCGTCCCTCCTGACATAAACCTTTTGAGCTTCTCTTAGTAATTCTTCCAACCCTCTCTCTTGCCAGTCCTCTATCTCCACCCAGAGGTACTTCCCGTAAAGGATACAAAGACGCTCTGGGTGCTCAGTTTGGGATCCTCCCCTTAGAGTTGAATTCGACCCTGGGGCCGTAGGGGAAGTCATCAAATTTGGTGACGGTATTTGACGGGTAGCTGGATTATACGGGGGAGGTAAGTGATCTAGGGGGTCCCAATCCTTCTTTTCCTTTTCCATGTTGTCGTGGTTTAGCCCCAGCCGGCAACTAAGCACCACGCAGCCGCTCGCTCACTCTCCCTCCCACAGCGGGACGGGGGAGAGAATTAGGAAAAACCTCGTGGGTTGAGATAAACACGGTTTAATAGGACAGAAAGAAAGAAGGGAACAATAATGATAATACCAACAAAGGAATGTATAAGAACAAGTGATGCCCAATACAGAAATTGCTCACCACCCCGTGATCGACAGCCCGTCCCCGAGCAGCGATTTCCGCCCCCCCGGCCAACTCCAGTTTATGTACTGGGCATGATGTCGTATGGTAGGGAATATCTCTTTGGCCAGTCTGGGTCAGCTGTCCCGGCTGTGTCCCCTCCCAGCTCCCCGTGCACCCCCAGCCTGCTCGCTGGCAGGCCAGCACAAGAAGCTGGACTGTCCTTGACGGCTCAGCAACAACCCAAAACATCAGCACATTATCAACAGTTCCTCATCCCAAATCCAAAACACAGTCTCACACTAGATTCTGTGAGGAAAACCAGCTCTATCCTGGCTGAAACCAGGACACATGTGTTGCTCCCCTACGGTCTTATTTTTCCCTACTCCTGTTTTAAGATGAAAAATGCCCACACAGGCCTTTATCCATAAACTAGCATACTCGCTCTCCTCTTGGCAAAACGGTTCCTTAGAATTTACATACAGGTTTAGCGCCTGACAAACCCAATCCTCAAATGACCCAAATACAGGCCAAAAAAAACGTGGGGTCTCAAGGGGTTCTTTGGCCATTTTACCATACAATATTTAACTAATTTCTCTTTTGTCTTCCCTTTTCCAGGGCCCTTATTATTCCAATGTTTTAACATTATTCCTAATGGGATCTCCGGAGGTATTTTTAGTAATTCGCTCCCTTTCTTCTGGTCCTGGGTTCTCGATTTCGTCTGACCCATCTAGGAATTTTTACTGTGACAATTCCTACAGCCCTTGGTTACCAAGCAGAGTGTCTTGCAGGGGGTTTCAAACTTCCCACTCACCTATGGATCCTATAAAAATCGCTTCGGTCCTTCACCGGCCAAGTCCCTCGCGGGAGATTGGAACCGCGGTTAGAAGACCTCCACAATCGCTTCGGAACGAGGTTCCGTCTCAGTCACACTCTTACACACACAGGCAACCGAATCCCACCCAACCGAACGGTATACACCTTAAATACTTACAACCCCGTCGTCTTCGTTCGGATCTTCGCGCGCAGAATTACGGGCAAAATAAACTGCTGCAGCCGGCAAGGGAGCTCATAAAAAATCAAATTCTTTGCTTGCCCCTATTTGGGTTCAGGATGGTGTTAGTCCCGACCCGACCCGATCAGGAGCCACCAAATGGTGGGGCGCCCCTCCTAGATCAAGTCAGTATTCAGGAACCAAGACCATCCCGGACGAGTCCCCAGTTGTGATAAATGATTTAGTCCCAAACAGGATTCCAATTTAAGTTTGCAATTTATTAAACAAATAGAGGCAAGCAAACAGCGCTGGGTGCGTCGGGAGTCTCCGCTCCACCAAGACGCACACCTTCACTTCTTACAATTCCTTCCTTTATACTTCTCTAGGCTTCGTTTCTTGCCTTTCTCCGCCTTTTTCTTGGAAGATGACTCTTTCTTTAAGTACGTCACCACTTCCCCGGTCTGCGCATGCTTCATCTTTTTCTAGGTGGTCGTCCGGTGGTCGTTGGGAGGAAGATGCTCCTCTTCGTCAGTGCACTGTACGTGACCTCACCTGTGCAGGTGCTCCGTTATTCTACTTATATTATGCTACCTTATTTGGCTATACATTTTCTTGACATTTCTGCGGTTATTTACAACACTGGTTTGCACTAGTATATCAGGAACTAACTTACATATCAGGAGGCTACGTAAGTTACACATATCAAGGGAGTTACCCAAACTATACTTATCAGGAAGTTACATAAAGACTACCACTCCCCTGCTTATGGTCATGCCCTACATATATTCCTTTATTTCAATATAAATGACATTTGCTTCAAGCTTATATTCACTAGATTTTCTTTACACAAATCGCTCATTCCTCACAGTTTCAGGGACAATGGAGCTTTTCTTAGTAGCGGGAAGAGCAAGAAACCTCCACAAATTACAGCTGGGAAGGTTCTGTCTGGATGTGAGAAAAAATAATCCTCACTGAGAGGGTAGTCTTGTGCTGCAAGAGATCACCCAGAGGGAGTCTGGATTATCCCATGGCTTTGTGTTTCAAGGAGCAGCTGGTGAGGGTGGAGAGCCATCAGTGAAGGCATAGAAATGCCAGGGTGAGAGCTAGGTGGGAAAGCAAGATGGCTGTCAGCAAGCTGAAGGGAAAGAGGTGAGGCATGGGACAGTGTAGGGCAGCCTGCATAGAGATGGCCAAGGGTTCTAGCAAGACCGAGAGGTCCAAAAGGACTGAGGTCTTTGTCGTCTTGACTATAGCAGCTGTCTCTACCACCAGGGCCAGTGAGACAAAACTTTATTCTTCTCTTCTCAGAAACTGCCTTCCCAGGACCTGGGCTCAGGGTTTGGCCTTGCCTGCTTCATAAAACGAACCAAGGGTTTTCTCAGCATTACAGCCACCTGTGCAGTGCCCTTGCCTACCTGCAGTCACCGTCTCCAAGTATCTGCTCTAATGAGTCAATGAGGAGCCTTTGGCAGTAATGGGTCTCATTAAGTCCCATTAATGCTTCAAGGTATTTTGGGGTTTGCTTCTGGCTTTGACTTCTTGAGAGGTTTGTTCAGTCTTCTCCCAGTATCTGAGGTTCACGGACTGAGCCCCAAATACACCATGGGGCTCCTTAAAACACAGAAAGCCCTAACAAGTCATGCCTCTTCCTGTAACGTTCTCCACGTCTGCAAGACTCGTATAGCTAATCTGAGTTGTTTCATAGCATGGTTAAGAAGGAAGATTTCAAAGTGCACCTAATAAAGTTATTTTTAATTTTAAAGGCGGTATTTTGTTAATTTCAGTTTAAAGAAGTGATAGAAGCATTATCCAACTGATATGGATCCTGAGTGTCAGGAGCATCTCCTGAGGAGGTCTGGACAGGTAGGAAAAGCAGTCCCTTGAGATCTGACACTGGGTGGACAACCTTGCTCCTCACCTCCCCAGACTCCCCACCTGTCGTTGGCCACCTGGGATTTACATCACTTTCCCTTCATCAGACTTCTCTGAACTCTGGGAGCTGAATGTTAGAGCTCCATTGCACCATCTCCCACCCACTTTCCTTAGAGGACTGGCTGCACACAGGCACAGAAGGATGTTTCCCATTTGCAAGCAAAGCAAAGTAAAGCACGATCAAGTGTCTTAAGCAATAAAACACTCCTCAACCATATACTAAGTACAAGCTGCCTCTAATGAGGTCGCCTTTCTACAAGGGATGATCTTACGAGAAATGTTTTAGATAGATAGATAGATAAAGGTAGATACAATTAAAAGAGTTGGCTAAAGATACCGTTATACTACTGAAAGACAGGCAGGCTTTTAGTCCCTGAAGCTCAAAGCAGCAGTGTGGGTGGGAAGTATCTGAATGAACAAAGAGTAAGGGAAGGAGAACAATGGAAAGGGCCTTTGTCTAGACAGTCTGCTGAAAACATTACTTCAGAAATGGTCATTGTATCAGCACAGGTGAAAATATATGAAAGATTAGAATTATTAACTACAAAAGACATTAACCACTTGATCCAGTGTGGCCTGGCAGCAAAGGCAGCCAGCAGTGTCCTGAAGTGTATAAAGAGGAGCCTCGCCAAAAGAGTGAGGGAAGTGGTTGTCTCCCCATGCTCATTGCTTGTTAGACCACCTGTAACCAATTATATCCAGTTTTAGGGCCCCAGTTCAGGTGTACTGATCTGGCTGGGATGGGGTTACCTTCCTTCATAGCAGCCTGTGTGGTGCTATGTTTTGCATTTGTGCCTTAAACAGTGTTGATAACACACCAGTGTTCTGGCTATTGCTGAGCAGTGTTTGCACTGTGTCAAGGCCTTCTCTGCTCCCTCCCAGTGAGTAGGCTGCAGATGGGCAAGAACAGCTGACCCCAACTGACCAAAGGGATATTCTCTAACGTACGACGTTGTGCTGAGCAATAAAAGCTGGGACAGAGGAAGAAGGAACTAGAATTTTTTTGTTACAGGAATCACTTCCTAGTTCACATGGAATCCCTTGCATAGCATTAGTAAAAGGCCTTAGACCTTCATAAGCGGTGAACTTCCACCTAGCTACTGATGAAGTTCTACTGAACTCTTAGTCGCGTGAGGGAAGGCCCTGAAACTGGTGTAAATTAGAAAGATAAGATAGCCACATCCATCAGCAGAGGTTGCCTCATCGAGAAAAGAAAAAGAACGGCCCGCTTGGAGACAGTGAAAGGATCCAATGAGGAAAAAGGAGACCCCAGACCCAAATACTCCAACTGGACTAAACTGTCTCACAAGGGGAGGGGAGCTTAGACTGTAAGGGTATAATTGTCCAGAGAGTCTCTGGTTCGGGGTCCGTCTCCAGAGGCACTCAGCTCAAGCTGTTCTTCACCACTGTACCGCTTAATAAATTCAACTGGTATACGTCATGTCAGAGATTCTGCTTCAGGAAACCTAGGGTTGAGCCTGAGGGAAGAGAAAGCACCCAAGAGAGACTCTGTGTGTGTGTGTGTGTGTGTGTGTGTGTAGAGTCAAAAGGCGCAAACGTCGGCTCACTGGAGTCTCCTGCTGCAAAGGGACTCCAGACCCAGCAGTTAAAGTCTCGGGTGGTGTGTGTGCAACTCCTTGATTGGTGTGTGAATGCTCAGGCAGCGGCTTCTCCATTAACGTTTTTTCATTCAAAGAGTCTTCTGTGTGGAGACTGGCTGGGCATCATTTTTGCTTGTGGGAGGTGGTGAGTGGTTGCCTTTGCGTTGCTTGTTATTATTATTGCTTGTTGATTTTTAAAAAATCTCTTTCTTTCACCTGCTAAGCTGTCTTTATCTTGACCCACAACTTTCCGTGCTTTATTTCTTCCTGTTCTCTCTCCTGTCCCAGTGGGGAAGGGGGGGAAAGAGTGAGCGGCTGCGTGGCTGCCGGGCTATTGGCCAGAGTCAATCCACCACATCAAGGAAGACGTTGACAACTGGGAGTGACTTCAGTGGGAGGCTGCCAAGATGCGCAGGGGCTGCAGCACTTGCCTGGGGAGCAGAAACTGAGGGAAAGGGCTGCCTTCGGCCTGGGAAAGGGAAGGTCTGGGGAACCTCATAGCAGCCAGCCAGTCCCTGCAGGGAGGTTTTCAGGAAGATGGAGCCAGTCTTGTCACCGTGGTGCTTGGCAGGACGATAATAGACGATAGTCAAATGTTGAAATAAGGAATGTTGAGGCTGGAGATAGGGACAATCTTTCTCTCCATAAGGGCATCCAAACATTGAAGCAGGTTTCCCAGAGATGTTTTCCTGTCTTTGTCCTTGGACATTTTCCAGCCCCCATGTGGCAAAGCCTTGAGCAAAGTGGTCTGACTCCGTAGCCGATTCTGCTGTGAGCATGAGGTTGGACTGGAGACCTACTGAGGTCCCATTCAGGAGAGTGGAAAACTAAATGATGCTGTGGTTCCTTCCTCTCTAGGTGTGCCCTTGATGACAGTAGGGAAAGCTGTCAGGTTCCCCGTGACCATGGAAGTAAGTCAGATGCTGGCATAGTCAGATCAGCTGAAGTTGTCTTCTCCTCCTCCAGGCAGTGTTGCTCAGATGCAGGACTGCTTCACAGGTATCCCCAAACAGCCCTGGTTATTTCCTTTGCTTCACCATTCATTCCCTTTTCATTCTTTTCCCACCTCTCAAGTCCTGCTCTTTAACCATCCTTATCCCCACCCATGCAAAAAGCCAAGGACTTTTCACTGTTTATCCAGTGGCCCTGCATTTGCTCACTTTGAACCCTCCTTTGGTGTCTCTGCGGTGGTTACTGTGGTGCTTTCTACCTCGCATTGCAACTCAACTTAACGCTAGTACTCTTTTCTTCTCTGTAGTGTCCTGCAGCTACTTAAGTTCTGATCTTGTTAGAGGCACCACGACTCAGGATGGCCGTTGGCACGCATACTTTAAAAGCTGGACTGTTGGAGGTTCAGTCCAGAGGGACCTTGGCACACCTGGGATTTGGCCAGCAGAAACCTCAAGGTTTTGAAGGAAAAGCTCAGAAACAACTCCATGCAGCAGCATGGACAGGGACCTGACTGACTAAGGAGTGTCCTGAGCTGAAGTATCTGGGAACTGTGACAATGCCATATGAGTCAGTGGTTCTCACATTTCGAAAGGAGAGTGGAGTGTCTGGAGGAGGTCTGCCAACTTGAAGTGAAGGGCCTAAAGGATGAGCTGTGGGGAGAGTCTGAGGGAGCTGGGTGTCTGTAGCCTGCTGAAGTGGAGGCACGGGTTTACCTAGCAAGAGCCTGCACCTGCCTGGAGGGATAACGGAGCCAACCTGTTTTCTGCAGTCACCATTGATACGACAGAAGGAACAGCCACAAGCTGCCTCTTGGGAGCTTTAGGCTGAACCTCAGGAAAAATAAAATGGACTAGGAGGAGCGTTGCCATGATCTCCACCTTTGGAGCTCTTCAAGTTTCAGCGCCGCAAAGTCACGGCCAGCCTGGAGGCTGGACTAGAGACCCCCTCGCAGCAGTCTCTTTCCCAACAGGCCTGTGCCTTGCCACATGTCATATGAGAAGAGACTAAGCTGGAGGAGAGGGTCTCTACATCACAGGACAATTCAGGGTGGAAGGAGGGTCAGGAGGTCTCTGGTGTTGCACTGGCTCCAAGCAGGGCCAGCTCTGAGGTCAGACCAGCTTGCTCGCTAAATGCCAGAATCCGGAGAAAGAGTTTACACATGAACCAGGCATCTGTGCCGCCGTTACAGAAATGGAGACAAGGCCTTTGACCAGCTCCCTGAACACAGCTATTGGTACGTCATGCCCCCTGAGAACATCCATCCTCCCGGGAACATCCATCTTCTTGTCCAAAGGAGTGGGATCCTTATGCAACTATCCTGCCATATCTCCAGACCATGGGGTGCTTTACACTGTAAACAGAACTGAAGGAAAGCCTCTGACGTGGGTACTGTCAACTGAATTGCTAAAAGAGGGCAAGATGGAGGGATCTCGGAGCTTCCAGGTTCTTCCTGAAGATAGAAGGCCTCAGATATAGGAACAGAAGATAACAGTTTTGAACTAGCCTAGGCTTTAGATCATTTCACATGTGATGGCTCTGCTCCATCCTTTCAGTCATTGGCACCCAGAAACCTCATCTGCTTTTCCTTCCTCTCCTCCCAAAAGCTGATCAAGTGATGGGAAGAAAGGAAGGAGAAAGGCCCTAGGCCTCTGTGACTCACCTGGGCTCTGGCACTTGGAGGGCCACAGTGTCATCCATTGTACACCCCATAAAGAATCAAGCTGGGAAGTGACTCTTCACGTACAAGTGAACAAGGTCGATGCACAGGCAAGGCTGTGTCTGGAGACCAGTACACCTAGAGCATCGATCAAGCTGGGGCTGAAACTCAGGCCTGGTCTTCAATGGTCTCCTGGGCCCATGGACAGAGGTGTGGATGGAGGCCCCAGGTGAGGCTGATTAGGGTCCTGAAGGCCTGTGGATGCTCTCAGGGCCCTGACACTGCCCCCATGGGATCCCACCTGCCAGTGCCCTCAGTAGGCCAAGTTCTCATTCCCGCATGTGCAGGGTCTGTGCTCGGCTACTCTCCTTCCCCGCTTCTGTGCAGATCTGGGAGACCACAGTTTCATGGTGACTACAACCAAGGCTGAAACTGGTCTTCCCATCCCTGACCAACTTTTCCTCTTTTGGGAGTACAAGGTCCAGGTGAGCCTCAGACTGGGTGGCACAGTTAGAAGCTGACCCACACGCAACATCCTGTTGCATGTCCCATAGAGAACATCCACACATCTGACCTGCTCTGGTAGCAAGCAGGGCATCCTCCACTTCTCGCCTTCCCTGTTAGTCTCGCCTAAAGATGTTGTATCTCCGTCAGTCACAAAAGCTGTGGGAGCTGTCCTTTTCCATCTTGGCTCTTGCTCCCCTAACGTCACAGCTTTGCGATGGCATGTTGTCCTCCTGCTGTCTGTGCTCCAGGCTGTGGGCTTTGGTGCACATTAGGCCTGTAGCACCTCAGATGTGGCACCAGGGCCAAGGGCAGATTTGTCACATGGACACCTGATACCAAAAGATTGGCCCTCTTTGTGTGGAAAGGCTTCACAGCCGATGTGTGCTGGAGTGGATGGCAGCAGGCAACATAATGATGAAGGAGGTTCTCACAACGAGAGCAAAAGCTGCAGTCCCCAAGACCAGACAGAAAACGGCCTTGGGCTGTGCAGCCCTGGCAGGAGAGGGGTTTGTTGTCCCAGGTGACTCTTGCAGCAATGAGTGGGGCCTGTGACAGAGGTGAAGCCGATCTCCAAGAAGGACAAGCTGCTGCTGAGAAAGTCCCCGGGGGAGGACAGCCTGTCATCCAGCCACACTGTGGACATCATGCTGGGGGCTGACTGGCTAGATAGCAGCTCTGCAGAGAAGTACCTTAGGGTCCTGGAGGGCAAGCAGCTGAGCATGAGCCAGCCAGGCAGCCTCGCAGCAAAGGCCAGCAGCCTCCTGGGCTGCATTAGGAAAAGCATTGCCGGCAGATGGAGGGAAGTTAACCTTCTCCTCCACTGAGCACCGGTGGGCCACATCTGGAGTGCTGTGTCCAGTGCTGGGCTCCCCAGTGCAAGAAAGTTGTTGACCTGCTAAAGCAAGGCTATCAAAGGGCCACAAAGCTGATTTAAGGGACCGCAGCATCTTCCATAGGACGGAAGGCTGAGAGGTCTGGGACCGTTAAGCCTGGAGAAAAAATTGCTCAGGAGTGTGGAGTAATAGGGCACGGACTGTGGCAGGGCTTCAGGCCAAAGATCTTTATTGTTAGCGTAGCGTGCTTTTTATACAAATACAGCCCGTTCACGCACCTAAAAGTGCTACCCGGTTGGCTATTGCTTTAAGTCCACGCGACTCTCACAGAGGCAGGATTGGTCGCCTCTGTATGTCCACGCGCTCCTTTGCTTCTTCTTAGTTGTTTACCACAGCTCCTTCTCTTCAAGGTTGAGCCCTGCAGGTGTCCGGCTGTTTACCAGCTTCTCAATGCCACAGCTCCTTCTCCTTAAGGTCGAGCCATGCAGGGTGATCCCAATATCAACCCCTTTTTGTTTATCTATAAACAAAACCTGATGGTTCATTCGCAACCCGAGGACTGTGAGGAAGATGGACCATCTGTACACTCTTCTATCGTCCTGCACCACGAACTCAGCCCAGCAGTCGGTAGGTGCCAGCTTTACGTGGGCGTCCCCACGGAGGCAACGGTGGCCTTGCCGTACACCGGCCCACTGCCCTTTGGGAAATCCCGGTATTTATACATTTGCAGAGGAACGAGTTTCGACACACGTGGCCAGCGAGTGTCAGAACACGCCTTGGTTGCCACCTTTCAACACAGAGAGCCTATGGCATACGCGCCCGCTGGCCAGACGTGCTGCACGTGCCCCAGCCACCCTGTCTGTTGGTTCGTAGGCTTTGTTCACGCGGCATATTACCATAATCCAGCAGTCACATATCAACCATGCTCAAGCCAATAGCAGAATGTTACAAGGCAAACAAAATTGTGAATTGTGCTTTATATTCCTCCGTTACTGCATGTCTTCCCCATCCTCCCCTAACCTTGATCAACTTTCTTATCTCTTGGGCTGTTTTCTCTCACCCAGCATAGTATCTGTTTCTTTCCCAGCCGTCCATTTTCTGATATTCTAACTGCAGTTTTCTCACAGGCCAAAATTCCATCTGTTAACCCCTCCGTATGTATACGATAATTGGCGATAATTTCCATTTCTGCCGACAAGCTAACTATTGCTTTTTCTAGCTGAGATAAACGTCTGAGTCCCAAACAGGATTCCAATTGAAGTTTACAATGTATTACATTATATACATTAACCACTCTGCTAGACTTAGGCTTGCGGACATACAAGGATACGTAGGACAGAAGGTTACACTTCATCACACGAATCAGATGAACATATTTCACATAGCTGTACTACTCCTCGTGATGGGAAAAGCGCCCGTACAAAGCTATGATAACCTTTATTATATCTCACCAAGGGATTTGTAGTTATAGAGTGCTTTGCCCTAAAAGCTTTCCATGTTCCTCTAATGATACCGCTAATTTCAGTCTGATTAATTATCTGTGTTATAAATGATTTAGTCCCAAACAGGATTCCAATTCAAATGTACAATTTATTAAGCGAATAGAGGCAAGCAAACAGCGCTGGGTGCGCCGGGAGTCTCCGCTCCAGCAAGACGCACGCAGTACAGTTCCTGTTCCTGGTTTATATCCTGTCCGTTAATACATATTCATGAACAGGCGTGTCTTCTTTGGCACATGCCCTCTTCTCCTTCTAGGATCTTCTCGAATCTTCCTCAGCGTGATCCTGTTCGCTAATACATTTTCATGAATAGGCGTGTCTGCTAATACATATTAATGAACAGGCGTGTCTTCTTCAGAGCGTACCCTCTTCTCCTGCTAGAGTCTTCTTGAATCTTCCTCGGCGTGCCCCCAGGATGACCCCAAACCGTATGCATGCACTTTCTTTACACAATACTATGCGGTCAGTGGTCAAACTGGTTTGAGCTGATATACCAGCCAAGTAGTTTAACTTTCTCCTGTAAAATACCCCTTTTTATGGTGCAGGAGAAATCCATAAAAGTCCAGAAGGTTACACTTCATCACACGAATCAGATGAACATATTTCACAATCCCCCATCTTTTTCTTTATAGTATTGATTCGTGTTTTCGTTTCCAACTGAGTACTGCAGATATCTGCATTCCTTGTATAACCGAGTAGATTAATCTAGTAACAATTCCCCACATATCCCCAATACAACTATCCCGATTTTAGTAAGCCAATCACCACCCATAAAATCTCCCCAAAATCCTCCTAGATTGATTCCATTCCAAGTTTATCTCTCAGGAGGCCATTCGTTATACACCTGGACTCCTAGTCGCTCTCCCTAATTTATGGGTAACAGGAAAAAACTAGGTTTTATTGTTGATTACACGTACGGGCTGTACAATTAGAAAAGGTCCTCAGTTTTCCCATTTTTCTGGGGTAAACCCCAGCTGGACTTGTTCCAATATTGACTACAGTTATTTGCCGTAGTCAGAGTCAAGGAACTCACCCCAAGTAGAACTAGAAGAGGTCCGGTCAGGGCCATAGTGGTCGGCGGTCACAGCCCAAAGGGGTTGCAGCCCTTGGCAGACCCTTTTTAAGCCGCAACACCAGTTCCCCTCCGGTCTTGCCCTCTTCCTTCCTTTAAGGGAGTGCTTTCTTAGTACCCAAATTAATTGAGCACTGCTTGTGAAGGCCAGAGCTTTGCTAGATCAGTGGTTTGTCCAGACCTGAGCACTTGCCCGAGCCTGGCGATCCTCTTTATTTGCAAGGCTTTATGGCTACAGAAAACTGCCAGTTAGCCTGCAGTTCTTACAAATAAACACCACCTTCTACACCAAGGACAAATTCTAGTTCCAGCTCCTTTTTCCTGTTCTTCTTTTGCCAACAACTCCTTCCGATGATACTCGTTTGGAGTACCCATTGTTGTTTCCTATTACCCTTTCCCATTGTTTTCCAAACTTGGGGATTACTTATATTGCTCTCCATAGCTTCCCATGGCCATCGTTCACCTTGATTTGTTCCACCACAAACGTAACAATTAGTTATATTCAATGACTTAGCAATGTTTTCAGCAAGATTTACAAGTAGATTTTTAGCAACTGTGGGAATTTCATGTTTCACTCCTGTTTCTATTACAGGAGTAGCCGCAATAAAATTCCCACAGCAATTTAGTCAGATGTGACCTTCCACTCCTTCCCTGGACCTTTCACTCGCGACACATGTGTCCATCCTTTTTCAGCAGTTCTCACAGCTGTTTCTGTAGTGAATAAAACAAGGAAAGGTCCTTCCCAGAGGGGAGATAGGTTTCCTTCTTTCCATGTTTTTATCAGAATTTTATCTCCTGGTTCTAACTGATGAATTGCAAATCCTAAAGGTGGTGTTTGGGCCACCATCCCAATCTCTCTTCATTCTTTTAATCTTTTTCCAATGGTAATTATATCTTGTTGGATACTATGATCCTCAATTACATTGTTCCCCAGAGGCATTCCTTGAAAATAAGGCATGCCATAGAACATTTCATATGGCGATATTCCAGTCTCACTGTATGTTTTCGTTAAGTGCCAATGGTAAACGTTTCGTCCAGGGCATTTGTGTCTCAATCATTAATTTAGCCAATTGTTGTTTTATTGTTTGATTCATTCTTTCTACCTTCCCCGAGCTTTGTGGGTGCCACAGAGTGTGGTATTCCCACTGAATACCTAATGATTGACATAATAGTTTTATTATTTTAGAAGTAATGTGTGTGCCCTGGTCAGAATCAATGTACTGGATTATCCCATATCTAGGTATCAAATGTTCTAATAAAATTTTTACCACCATCTGTGCCATAGCTCGTGCTACAGGGTACGCTTCTACCCACTGTGTTAAATGATCTACTATTACCAATAAATATTTTATCCTCCCTACCTTAGGCAATTCAGTGAAATCGACTTGTACTTTCTCAAAAGGTCTGTAAGCTGTTTTTCTCCCTCCCGTGGCTGCTTGTCGAAACACTGTCTTATTTACCTTTTGACAGGTTAAGCAACCTTGTGTAATTTGCTTTGCTATTTCAAAAATTCCAATACAACCAAATTGTTTAAGAAAATGATCACTTAACGCTTTTGTACCCCAATGTGTTTGTGCATGCAAACGTTCTAATAATCGCCTGGTGTAGGCTTTTGGCAGCATTTCTCGCCCATCGGGCAGTGCCCATTTTCCTTGTTCTAATTTAGCTCCTATTTTCTTCAATTTTGTTTGTCCTTCTGGGGTAAACTCCTCTCTTTCCTCTCGTCCTTCTTTGCTGGTGTCCTCCTTTGTTTGTATGACATTAATTTTGGCAACTTTAGTCCTCAAGGCTGCTTCCTGGGCCTCTTTAGCTGCTAAGTTATTTCCTCTAATTTGGTAATCACCAAAAGTCCCTTTTGGTCTCCCCTCACATGTACCACTGCTATCTCCTTTGGTTCTCTTAACGCCTTCAAAATCTTTCCTATTAATTCTTGATGTATTAAATTCCTCCCGTGAGTATTAATCCAACCTCTTTCTTCCCAAATTTTTCCAAAAGTGTGGACCACCCCATATGCGTATTTAGAATCTGTAAATACAGTCCCGCTTCTTCCTTTTAATAATTCCAGGGCCCTACATAGGGCATACAGCTCACAAGCCTGAGCTGACCATGATGGACTCAGAGGTCCTGATTCCACAATTTCTAAGTCCTTATTAATTATTGCATATCCCGATTTTCTCTTCCCTTCTACCACTCGGGAGGAGCCATCTATAAACAGCGCTTCTCCATTTTACAACTCAGCATCTCTTAGATCTGGTCTCACCTTAGTCTGGGTCTCAATTACCTCTAAACAGTTATGTTGTAATTCCTCTGATGGTTCTCCAAACAAAAATTGTGCTGGACTCTGAGCAGAAGTCACCCTCAGTTCTAAGTCAGGGGAGTCTATTAGTATTGCTTCATACTTTAGGGTCCGGCTGTCCGTTAACCATTTTTCCGCTTCTTGTTGTAAAACATTTCTGACATTGTGTGGGGTATACACTTTTAAAGGAGCACTAAAGGTAATCTTCCTAACTTCCTCTATTAATAATGCTGTAGCAACCAAAGCTTGGAGACAAGCAGGCCATGCTCTGCTTACTGGATCAAGTAACTTAGAACAATGCCCCATGGGTTTTTTGGATTCCTGCCCAGTCTTGAGTAAGAACTCCATATGCTGTCTGGCTTGATGTATTCACAAAGAGATAGAAAGGTTTTTCTAGATCTGGGAGGCTCAATACAGGTGCTTGTATTAATGCCCTTTTTACTTCCTCAAATCTCTGATCATCTTCAATAAACCACTTAAGTTGGTTATTAGTTAATTTTTCATATAAGAATTTTACTTTATCACTATAATTTTCAAGCCATGGTCTACAATATCCTACTAATCCCAGTATTTGCCTAATTTCCGTTTTAGTCTGTGGGGGTCTTAAGGATAGAATCCCAGATACCCTATCAGGATCTAACTTCTTCCTTCCCTTACTCAGCCAATGTCCTAAATATTTTACTTCTTGTTCTACAAACTGTAGCTTTGATCGGGACACCTTTAATCCCTTTTCCCCTGGAAAATTTAACAATTTAATGGTGGTTTTTCGGATCCCCTCTTCAGTTTCTCCTGCTACTAATGAATCGTCCACATATTGCAATAATTTTACCTCCTTAGGTATTGTGAAATCTTGTAGAATTGTTTCTAAAGTTTGTCCAAATAGATTTGGTGACTCCGTAAACCCTTGTGGTAACACAGTCCATCTTAATTGTTGTTTTTGTCCTGTTTCGGGGTCCTCCCACTCAAAGGCAAAATAATCTCTGGATGCCTCATCCAGAGGACAGGCCCAAAAAGCATCTTTCAAATCTATTACACTATACCAAGTATGTTTGGGAGATATATGACTCAATAAAGTATAAGGATTTGCCACCACAGGGAATTTAGTGATTTTTCGCTGATTTACAGCTCTTAAGTCCTGCACCATCCTGTATGACCCGTCCGGCTTTTTTACGGGAAGAATGGGCGTGTTACGAGGTGACATACATGGTTCTAGGGTTCCTTTTTCCAAAAGTCTGTCAACTACAGGTTTTAATCCTTTTCGACCCTCCATAGGTATAGGGTATAGCTTGATTCTAATTGGGCGGTGCGGATCTATTATTTGAACGCTTATGGGGTTCATTTTGTCTTTCCAGTTTCCCCTTCCTTATACCACACTGAGAGGTTAATAGCTTCTTCATCCTCTTGTGTTAAAGTGTATAATTTAATCTGCAATTTGTCCCCTTGACTCTGAATGCTCAAGTTTAACTTCAAAATCAAATCCCTTCCTAATAAATTGTATTCCGCTTCAGGGAGCAAAAGTAAATCATTAAGACAAATTTTCTTTTCTGTTTCTACTTCTACATCTTTCAATATATTTACTTTAAAAGGCTCTCCTTTTGCTCCTGCTACTGACACGTAACTCTTCCCTTTTTCTATTCCTTTTGGAAGTTTTTGAATGGTTGACTTTTCGGCCCCTGTATCCACTAAAAATAAAACTTCCTCTTTATGGGGACCAATTAATAATTTTATCAAGGGCTCTGTTGATGTTGAAGTCCCCAGAAGATAGAGCCCCCAACACCCCTAATCTTCTTTGAACATCTTCTCATCTTGTTCCCGCTGACGGCAGTTCTTCTGAACATGTCCCCTCTTGTTACAGTAGTAACAGACGGGAATTGTAAATCTTCCTCGATAAGGCTGTCCCCGGGGTGTCTGCTCTATTCTTTTTTCCCTTTTCTCTCCAGGAGTCGTCTTATTTTTCTGACTTCCCCTTACTGCTGCTACAAAAATTTTTGCTTTTGCTTTTTGTTTTTCTTCGTCCCTCCTAACATAGACTTTCTGGGCTTCTCTAAGTAACTCCTCTAATCCTCTTTCTTGCCAATCCTCCAATTTTTCTAATTTCCTTCTTATATCCCCCCAGGATTTAGCTACAAATTGTGTTCTAAGGAGTGCGGTCCCAGCCACTGTATTCGGATCAATTCCAGAATACATTGGTAGGTTTTTCCTCAACCTCTCCAACCATTCTGTTGGAGATTCGTCTTTCCCTTGTTGTTCATTAAATGCTTTAGTAATGTTTTGCCCTCGGGGAACCGCTGCCCTTATTCCCTGTATGATTAACGTTCTCAAATCCCTCATATTTTGTCTTCCTGGGGGTTGTTGATGATCCCAGTGGGGATCCACATTTGGCCACTTCTGATCTCCCGGGGGTCCTGCCTGACTCTGTCTTTCCCAAATTCTCATTCCAGCTTGTCTAATCATTCCCCTTTCCTCAACAGTGAATAGGATCCCTAAAATGGACTGTATTTCTTCCCAGGTATAAGTATTGGGGCCTAGGAATTGGTCCAATTTTTCAGCTACTCCGAGGGGATCATCTAATAGGGTCCCCATTTCTTTCTGGAAATTTCTCACGTCTGTGGTATTTAACGGGACTGCCACAAACCCCATGCCTCCCTGATTGCCTCCGAGGGGTACTTCTCGTAAGGGATATAGAGAAGCTCCCTCAGATACAGCAGTCCTACTTCTCGTACATGCAGCCGGAGGTCGATCTAATTCCGGTGCTGTTGGTGGTGGAGATAGGGGCAACGGTGGTACAGAGAGAGGTACTACGGCCACCGGAGGGGGAGCCGCCGCCGGAGATGGATTATTAGAACATGGAGGCGGTAGGTTATCCAGTGGCTCCCATTTATCATCTTTTTCCTTTTCACTTTTCCCCTCTTCTTCTTCCTCAAACTTTTCATCTGTTTTTAATGTAAGTATTGAGGCTGGAAAAGAATGTAAAGTTCTGTCCCATAATCCTGCATAATCACTTTCCTCCTGACTAAAAGGTTCCTTTGAATTAACATATATATTTAAGGCCTGGCAGACCCAGTCTTCAAAAGATCCAAAACTGGGCCAAAAGACATGTGGTCTCAAACGTTCTTTTGGCCATTCTACCATACAATATTGAACTAATTTTTATTTACTTTTTCCTTTTCTGGGGCCCCTATCATTCCAATTTTCAATCATTATTCCTAATGGACTCTCCGGAGGTATTTCTAGTAATTCGCTCCCTTTCTTGTGGTCCTGGGGTCTCGATTTCGTCTGACCCATCTAGGAATTTTTACTGTGGCAATTCCTACAGCCCTTGGCTACCAGTAAGAGTGTCTTGCAGGGGGTTTAGGACCTATCACCCACCCACGAATCCTATAAGAATCACTTCGGTCCTTCACCGGCCAAGTCCCTCGCGGGAGATTGGAACCGCGGTTAGAAGACCTCCACAATCGCTTCGGAACGAGGTTCCGTCTCAGTCACACTCTTACACACACAGGCAACCGAATCCTACCCAACCGAACGGTATACACCTTAAATACTTACGACTCCGTCGTCTTCGTTCGGATCTTCGCGCGCAGAATTACGGGCAAAATAAACTGCTGCAGCCGGCAAGGGAGCTCATAAAAAATCAAATTCTTTGCTTGCCCCTATTCAGGTTCAGGATGGCGTTAGTCCCGACCCGACCCGATCAGGAGCCACCAAAAGGTGGGGCGCCCCTCCTAGATCAAGTCAGAATTCAGGAACCAAGACCATCCCGGACGAGCCCCCAATTGTTATAAATGATTTCGTCCCAAACACGATTCCAATTCAAATTTACAATTTATTAAGCGAATAGAGGCAAGCAAACAGCGCTGGGTGCGCCGGGAGTCTCTGCTCCACCAAGACGCACGCGGTTCAGCTCCTGTTCCTGGTTTATAACCTGTCCGTTAATACATATTCATGAACAGGCGTGTCTTCTTCGGCGCATGCCCTCTTTTCCTGCTAGAGTCTTCTCGAATCTTCCTCGGCGTGCCCCCAGGATGACCCCAAACCTTATGCATGCACTTTCTTTACACAATACTATGCGGTCAGTGGTCAAACTGGTTTGAGCTGATATACGAGCCAAGTAGTTTAACCTTCTCCTGTAAAATACCCCTTTTTATGGTGCAGGAGAAATCCATAAAAGTCCAGAAGATTACACTTCATCACACGAATCAGATGAACATATTTCACACCTCTAAGTATGGATCTGCATGTGGCCCACAATCTAGTAATGTTTCTTGCATATGGACCACCCCTGATCATAAAAGACGTTTTAAACAATGGGTGAAGAGACCCCATTATACCATGTCATTGGAACCAGACAGGCTATGGAATTGTATAAACAAGATAAATTGTTACAATATGGATGATTATCTATGGATACCGTTTGCCTCAGACCTCCATCACGCCTTAAGAAGTATATGCCTGTGCCACAATTACAGTGCTCCAATCCCTAGCTTACAGACAGCATGTCAGATAGAATCCTCTAAACACATGGCTAGTAAATGTAGGATTCCTTCCCAACATTATAAAAAACGGATGCAAGACTCATGAGCCAGTAGTAAAGAGCACAAGTACCACTCTAATGTATCCTGCACTGCTTGAGACCGTATGGGTATGTTCTAATGAAGAGATATCAGATTACAGTCAACCCTATTGGGATGGGTTAGAATGCACTTTAGGAATTCCACAAGTTTATCTCCCATAATAGCTTTTAATCATACTCAGGAGTCATTCACTGTAGTCATTAATGAAACCAAGAGGGTACAGAACAAAGAGAAATGTATTGCCCTCCGTGTCACGGCCAAGCTATTATACAGCAGGGATGAGAGTAAGCTTAGCAATGGGATTGTTTTGGACTTCTTCGGCTGTGATAATTGAAAATTGATTATATCTAGAAAATCTACCATGGCAAGGAGAGACTCTAGCTAATTGTATGCAGCCAGCCAGCAAGGCTAAGCAACACCCAGCTTGTACCCACGAGCAGCCTCACAGATGACTTTAGAAAATCAATTAGCATTGAATATGGTACTACTAAAGGAGAACAGCGTTTGTGGATGGCTGAATAACACCTATCCTGGCAAAACCTGCTGTCAATTCCAAATGTGTCCGCTACTCTGCATCAAGCTAGAGATGAAATGCAAAAAACTGTGGACCAAACCCATGAGCTCAATGAGAAGATGAAACCAAGCAACTGGCAATGAACGAGGTGGATTTAAAATATTTTCAGTTGGCTCAGATTAAAAGTTAGTGGATGGGATCATAGTCTAACCCAGTATGTATTAATGTTTATCATAATTGTTATTGTTATTGTCCGTATTTGATTGTCACGTGTGAAATCTATGATAACTAGAGCTGTAACCATGCGTGTTAAGAGGATCCACATCTATGATCCTGAATACATCCCTTTAATACCATCCCCTATTATAAATTGCGACAAGCGAGGGAAGGCAAGCAGTCGACTCAATATGAGTGATAAGGCAAGCTTCAACTTTATTGCAAAACCTTACACATATTTATACACTAAGTTCTACCTTATGCATACTTGTCTTACAATCATTGGCTTAGCCCTAAAGATTGCATTATCATACTCCTCCTACTTGCAGTTACTGCTACGTGGTCCGGGTTCCATCCTGTTTTTCTTATACAGTGCTGCTTCTTAGCTGTTTACCACAGCTCCTTCTCCTCAAGGCCGAGCCCTGCAGATGTCCAGCTGTTTACCAGCTTCCCAATGCCACAGCTCCCTCTTCTCAAGGCCGAGCCGTGCAGATATCTAGCTGTTTACCAGCTTCTCAATGCTGCAGCTCCTTCTCCTTAAGGTCGAGCCGTGCAGAGTGATCAAAACATCTCCCCCTTTTTGTTTTTGTATAAACAAAACCTGATGGATCATTCGCAACCCGAGGACTGTGAGAAAGATGGACCCTCTGTACATTCTTGTATCGTCCTGTGCCACGAACTCAGCCCAGCAGTCGGTAGGTGCCAGCTTTACGTGGGCGTCCCCACGGAGGCAACGGTGGCCTTGCCGTACACTGGCCCACTGCCCTTTGGGAAATCCCGGTATTTATACATTTGCAGAGGAACGAGTTTCGACACACGTGGCCAGCGAGTGTCGGAACTCACCTCAGTTGTCACCTTTTAACACAGGGAGCCTATGGCGTATGCGCCCGCTGGCCAGACGTGCTGCACGCGCCGCAGCCCTCCCGTCTATTGGTTCGTAGGCTTTGTTCACACGGCATTTTTTCATAAATCGGCAGTCACATATCAACTTATGCTTAAGTCAATAGCAGAATATTACAAAGCAAAACAAATCTAGCTGTACTACTTCTAGTGATATAAACTACTCCTAGTGATAGAAAAAAGGTACTTGTATAAGGGTATGAAGACCAATATTATATCTTACCAAAGCATTTGTAGTTAGAGGACACTTTGCCTCAAAAGCTTTCCACGTTCATCTCATGATACCGCAAATTTCAGTGTGATTTACCCCTACTTTTTCTTTTGACTGAGGTGGCATCCAGATTGCGATGACACCTGATAGTGTCATGATGTGTCCAACGATGACGATGGCGACTGCCGCACCCATGGCCTCACCCACTTCGAGGCACCTGCAAAGTGGGTAAAACCATGGGTAAAACCATGGGTAAAACAGCCACCACCGTCAACCTCGTCCCCTGGTTAGCAGTTGAAAAGGTCCTTTCTCCTTCCTCAAATAATTTAGCACATATAAGGCTTTATTCAAACGTTCTTAGGGTAATGTGGTAGCCTCTCCCCCTTTTTGTTTTGAGCGTGATTATCTAACAAAGCTCATTCATTGGGTGTGTAAGATACTTGTTGGAGTTATTCGCTAGCCAAGCATTCTTTACTACCTTTTGAACCATTCCTTGTAGACAATGCAATAAACATGGTACAATAAGCATTAGTATTAAGATAACAAGTACTATAACAACTGCCCCTTTTATTAAGTCTTGTAACCATCCACTTAGGCCCAAACTTGACAGCTATGATTCGAGGTTTAGTGAACTTGTCTGTAACCTGTCTGTTAAGTCCTTCAGTTTTTGTAATTGTTGAGTTACCGACTGTGATGTATCTGTTAAATTCATACAACACATGCCATCAAACTCCTCACACCCGTGCCCTTGGGCCAAAAGTAGGAAGTCGATAGCTGCCCTATTTTGCAATGTCGCATGCCTTATTGAGTCAGTTTCCATTAACAAAGCACTGAGTGTTGCAGAAGTAGCATTGGTTTGTTTCGCTAGCCAACATCCCAATTTATTTAAAGTGGTTAAGCCTTGGGCAGCAGCGACCCCAGGGGCAAGGAAAGAGGTTAGTATGGTTTTGTCCGCAGTCCAAAAATCCAGTTGGTCATTGCACTCTTCCTGATATTTTCAAATCTGTCATCTTATTCTATGCCGTGGGGTAAGGTTCAATATCATAGAAGTGTTGGGAGTTAACAATGTTAGGTGCCCCAATGTGTAAGGACCACCTCTCAAACGGGAGGGAACACCGTGCCATGCACGATCACCACAAATCAAGAATATTCCTTTAGGGAGTCTCATTGGGACAATAGTAGAGCGCGAGATGTTGCTCGTTGTATAATTACACCAATTGGTAGCATTCTGAAAAATGGCTAACGTGGGGTTTACATCCTGTGACCTGGTATCGTCCTGTCCTGTATAATTAAAATATAAACAGGTAGGGGCTGTCATGCATCCTAAAATACCCAACTCCTGCGGTTCCAACAACTCCTGTGGTCCGTGTGTCATCCATCCGTCCCACTTATCCATAGCTGCAGAGGTGTTCGTTATTTTTTAAAAACAAGGTTAGGTCAGGGGTGGTCTTCTTTACCACCATTGTCGAATCATAGTCCCCTAAGGGCAGACCAACTAAGCATGTTGTAAACAGATTCTCAGCAGTGGATATAGATAAGCAAAGGTGGCCTTGGCCCGTTTGATTAGCTAGTGTAACCCAGATATTTTTTCTTGGTTGAACGGAAAACCACGCCTGAACCTGGCATATCAAACACGTGACTATCAGACTCACGAACAACGGGGTTTGCGTCCTGCGTCGGTAAAGGCTGTCATCCCATTCACTGGGGTCTCCGATCACATAGGCATTTCTTCAAACTGCTGATTAGCCAACAGTGACAATAATCTATCGGACGGATAGCTATTTGTAACCTGTTCTAAAAAATCAGAGATTGCGATCTGAAACTCCAGAGAACTGGCTAACAACCAATCTAAGTACTTTTGAGATACAGGAACATAAATTATTACAGGTTCTAATCCAGATATTTCTACAATTCTTTGTCTTCCCTTAATAATGAGTTGTGCAAATAATTCATATCTGGTGACCACTATTTTTCTGGGTTGATAGGAGAGAAAAACCCATTCTAATACTTTCAAACTGTTTGCTGTATTTCCTAACTGTACGGTCAATCCTAGTGGATATTGCCGTTCCCCTCCTGAATTAACTATCATAAGCGAGATACTCTCAGTAGGTGAACATCTGTGAGCATAGGTTGTTGCTATCTTCTCAGTAATTTTCTGCAAAGCCTGGTGTTGATCCTCGTCCAGTTGACGTCGCTCTGGAGCCTCCACCGAAGACTCCAGGAGCGGCATCAATGGCCTCAGATCATCATTAGTAATTCCGCAAATATTGCGAACCCACTGTATATCCCCCATTAATTTTTGGACATCAGAAAGATTTTCTATTTTCGCCTTAATCTTTATTTTTTGTGGGTGGACCACTGCCCTGGTAATAATCCAGCTCAAATATTGCCATGGTTCCTTCTTTTGAATTTTTTTCGGTGCTATTTTTAAACCCCGTTTTCCTAAATAGTGCTCTAAGTGCTGTAAAATGTGGTCTGCATTCAATTGTGTCCCTGCTATTAATATATCAACTATATAATGATACGTTATTAAATCTGGATACTTTTTCCACACCGGTTCTAGAGCCCATGCCACAAATGTCTGACACATCGTAGGTGAATTTTGCATTCCTTGTGGTAACACTACCCAATGATACTTTTTGCTAGCTCTCCTTTATTTACCGATGGTACCATAAAGGCAAACTTCTCTGCATCCTCAGCTGCTAAGGGAATGGTAAAAAAGCAATTGAAATATACTCTTCGATTCCCTGCAAAAGAAATGATACATTTGTGACAATAATTACGACGACATAGAACAAACCCACAACACCGTTTTACAAATATGGCATATTGAAGTTCCTGCTCTTGAACGTCCGGGGAGAGCCGCTGAGACAGTCAACGAGCCGTCATTCCGCATACAAAAGAGTGAAAGCATCAGCTGGCGGTACGTCGGAGTTGACTGCGTCCGTGGGACGTGTGACAAGGTCTTCAGGTCTTACTGCCGGCCGTACCGACCTGGTCGGTACCCACTTCGCTCCGTCCCCTCCCTCTCTGCCAAAGTCTCTTGTCTCATGCCTCGCCAATGTTGGGCAGGGTCGGATCTTGACTTGGGGGAAGGATCATCCCAGGCAGCCCCCTCCTGTTGCGGCACGCACGGGTCAGGAGGCGGGGGCCAAGGAGGACTCGCCACCTCCGTTGGTTGCGTTAGCGGGGGCGGGGGGCGGGCGGGGTGGGGGGGGAGGCGGGCGGGGGTTGCTCGTTCTCACCATTCCCAGCTCGGCCTCCCTTCTCTCCCGGGGCTGTGGCAGCGGCAGCTGCTGCCGCCGTCCGCTCTGATTTTATCCCCTTTATAGAGTCTCTGACTAATCGCCAGGTTGTTAACACTTTCGCGGCCGTATGATCCTCTTTAGAGGCTGCCTCAAACACCAATTTCCCTGCTTTCTCCCAGGTAGGTAACTCAAAAGCTGTTGCAGAGTCTGCTGCTAGCCCCTGGCTCTTCAAAACAGTCTCCAATAGCAATCGCCACGTTGTTGCTAGCTCCGCTGCTTGCCCATCTCCTTTCGAGACTCACCCCATTGATCTTTCACATGGGCACACAGGGGAACACTGAGTACATTGTTCTGGGCAACGTTGTCCCATCTTGCCCTCACATACATCATCGTAGATCTGTTTCTCTGACTTATTTATGCAGCCGGTTTACTCGGTGCATCTGGCACCTCAGGAGGTGCAGTCAGAGTCGCTGAAGGTCCTGGACCCTCTGACTCAGTTAAAAAGGGATTGGTTGAAGACGGTTTAACAGCCTCCTCCATATCAGCTGCAGCTTTTCTCTCTGCCTTTAAGGCTTTTAATGTGGTTAACATCAACTTCCATGCCGTCACTAACTCTGCGGTGGTTTTATCTCCATTCCCAATATGTTCCTATAACATTTTTCCTATCTCCTCCCACGTCTCTGCCTTAAACGCCACGGACGCATCGGGGGGGTACCCTTTTTGGCACCAAATTAGAAGCCTTCTAAGTGTATATTCATCATATTTCAGTCCTCTCTTAGAGAGCATATGTGGCAGGAGTCTGACCATCGCCCCTTCTTCATGTGATGCGTTCTGCCTTTAGTTCTTTTAATGTCTCTAGGATCAACCTCCAGAGCGTCGTAAATTTTATACTGTCTTTGTTGCCTGTGCTATTCACTTTTCAGTTTTATATCTTTTCATGCAATTAATAACATCTCTCCAAGATTTCATTAATTTTTTTTGCTGATTTATCATCATCGATTACTAGATCCCACAATCAATCTCCATAAGAACGCCACTCGTCTACTTCAAACATACTTTCAGGGTCTTTAAAAGACCCTTTCGCTTTCCCTAACGTAATTAACCCAGCCAGATCTTTTAATTGGCTTACTCCCCGCTTTTCTAAAAAGCATTTTAAGATTTCGAACGCTACCTCTATTTCCATTGCGCGCTATGTTGACCTTCTTAATTATCCGGTCAATTATTTTTGCAGCCTTTTCCCATGGGTAGCCTTCTTTCGGACGGCGAACACCTTCTTAATTATCCTGGGTTCAAGCACGGATCAGGCGCGCCGCGGCAGCGTCCGCCGATCTTCTGCTCCCTGGTCGCTGCTACCAGTGCTTCTCCGATCTCGCTGTCCGGTGAAAAACAAGGATGGGGTCCCTGTTCGGGCGCCACTTGCGACGAGTGAGGGAAGGCAAGCAGTCGACTCAATATGAGTGATAAGGCAAGCTTCAACTTTATTGCAAAACCTTACACATATTTATACACTAAGTTCTACCTTATGCATACTTGTCTTACAATCATTGGCTTAGCCCTAAAGATTGCATTATCATACTCCTCCTACTTGCGGTTACTGCTACGTGGTCCGGGTTCCATCCTGTTTTTCTTATACAGTGCTGCTTCTTAGCTGTTTACCACAGCTCCTTCTCCTCAAGGCCGAGCCCTGCAGATGTCCAGCTGTTTACCAGCTTCCCAATGCCACAGCTCCCTCTTCTCAAGGCCGAGCCGTGCAGATATCTAGCTGTTTACCAGCTTCTCAATGCTGCAGCTCCTTCTCCTTAAGGTCGAGCCGTGCAGAGTGATCCCAACAATAAATTACCAACCAACAAGAGAGGATGAAAACACAGGAAGGAGATGAATGCCTCGACCCACCTAAATACAAATTACACAATGTTCCTCTCAGTGAGTTGTGACTAAGGTCACAGGGTGGATAATGTGGGAAACCACTGTGGGTCTGTAGGGAGTAGCAGGGTTTGACTGGAGCAACACGCTCCTCTTCAAAAGCAACCCTGATGGGTTGCAGTCAGACAGTCTCATAACTGACTATTGTTGAGTGATGTCTGGGATGAGGCGAAAGCCTTGCAGCCTGATGTTCTACGGCAAGGCCACAAAGACCTCCATCAAACGTGAGTAAGCTGACCATTATTAATAACTGAAATTCTTATTAACTATTCATTCCTATTGATCGATGCTATTTGAGTTATATAGTATCTATCGGTCTACAACAAATAAATGAATAAAAAATTAATGAACTGATTAAGTTTTTATTAATCAAATTAGTCTAAATCAATCATTAATAATTACTTATTAATAACAGTCGTTACCTATTAAGATCGATTATTTTATTTATTAGTATTTTGTGGTACTGCATTAACACTACTGTCCTCCAGTTACTTATCATGTATTTTTTTTTCTTTATCATCACTCTGATTTACTGTTGTAATTATCTACTATCAATTCATCATTATTAATTATCATTAATTACACGTGCTACACGACGGCTCTGTTCCTCACCTAGAACTTGTTATCAGTAAAGTAGTTCCTTATTAACGTGATCTTAATCCACTGGATGTTAATTCCAGTAAATATTAATCTGTATTGCTCTATCGCTAATCATTACTTCGTATATTAATTACCGGTTAATGAATTATTTATTACATTCATTAACCATAGGTCGGTGTATGTTAATCCATCAAGAATTAGCAGAGAGTGCCAGATCAGCATTTGTCCTAAACCTGCTCTCCCCACTCCCTCCTCCCAAACCGCCCGCCTGCCCTCACCCCGGAGAGTTCTGTGTAAAGACACCCACACGCACCCTGCACACCCCCCGTTTCTTTTTGATTGTCATTTTTTTAGCTATTTATTTATCTAGCCTCCCTCCCCCTTACCTTTTCTTACTCTTCTCTCTCACCACCGGGGACCGGGGACCGGGGACCAGGCAGAGGCGGCGGTGCCCAGCCCCAGCCGCCCGCCCTCCCCACCCCACCGCAGCGAGCCCCATTGCTACAAGGCTGCCAGAAGTTAATCTGCTTATGTGTAAACGTGGTGGCAGCTGAGGTATGTTTAAGAATACTGGTAAGTGTTGCTAGAAACCTACAAATATTTTCCGGGTGTTAACCGCGGGGTGCCAGCTTTGTGGGCCTACCACCCAGCACCCAGCTCTGCGCAGGTCTGGAATAAACCGGTATCTCGTCTCGGTGTGTGAGACTGGCCTATCGCACGCCGGGAAACGAAACCGCCTTTTCGGACACCACCATCAGCAAAGCAGCGACCCCGCTTTGCCTGAGGCTGCTGGGCCTGTCCTCTGGGCGCTGCTCACCACTGGAACGCATCCCGCTGGCGACGGACACGCCGACGGCCGCTAGCGAGAGGCGCGGCCCACCTCTCCGGCAGCCGGAGCCCGGCCTCGGGGACGCAGGTCTCTGCCCAGGCCGAGGCACGGGGCTGCTGCTTTCCCAGGGACGGCTTCAACCGGGAGCCGAGCCGAGCACATCGCCCGCAGGCGGACACCGAGGCGGGCCACAGCGCAGGCTGTAGCAGAGAAGGCGGCGTTGTCCACAGCGTTACCAGACTTTTTCGTTTCTTACTGCGTGCACACCCGCCACACACGCTCCCAAACCGGCCCCGGCACGAACCCCTCGCCCGCGGCCACACGCACACACGGAGACACCCCCCCTCCCCCTTCCGCCAGCAGTTTTGCCGGCCCGGGGAAGGAAGGAAGGCGGGAGACTTTAGGACCCCGCGGCGTCCCTGCCGCACCCGTGCCCCCCTCCCGCCTTTCGTCCTCAGTCCGTCGGTCGGCCAGTCCGTCGGTCAGTCACCCTGCTGAAGGTATGCGAGGCACAAAGCGGGGGTATTGTTTAGGCTCTGTCAGGAGTCAACGAGGCGCAAGCCTGAGGGAAGGAACAAGGCAACCGCAAAGGGAACGCAACTGCCGACCTTTGAGTGAACTATCCTAAGTAACATCTAATTAACATCGACTCGGCATAGCACAAGCCTGCCCTCCGGTAGGGGAAGACCCCTACCCACAGAAGCCCCTTCCTCACGGGGCACGCGCAGTAAAAAAGGAGGACGCTGTCGCCGTGGAGACGAGGCTTGCGGGAACCAACAGGCGCAAGGGCGCCTGCGCCAGCTCTCAAAAAATTAACGGTGACTTGTTGCTCGGAGCGTAGAAATATTTTCCCTGCGTTAACCGAGGCGCGCCAGCTTTGTGGGCCTACCACCGGCACCCAGCTCGGCGCAGGGGCGGAAGAAAAGCCGCCGTCTCGACTCCGTGTGTTTCCCGGCGCTCTGCGCACCGGGTGACGGAACCCGCGTTTGGCACAACAGCCCCGCTGCGCGCGGGCCGCCGCCGCCGCGCGGTGAAAACCAACGAACGCGAACGGCGGGGGAGGTGAAAAACGAAAAGAGAAAAAAACCCAACCCAACCGACCCAAACAGAAACCTCCGAAAAGCGCCGCCATCCCCCCTCCCCCAGCCAGCCTCTGCGCCAGGCTCCCTCCCCCGCCGCCGGGGGGGCCGGTTGCCGGGCAGCGGGGCACGCGCGGCTGCAGCCCCCCTTGGGCCCCGCTGCTCCGGGGCGCCGGAGAGTCTCCGGCCGGGGGGGGCCGCACCCACCGGCCTGCGGGTCCGGAGCTGCAGCGCAGGGAGGGGGAGCGCGCGCGCGCGGGGGGGGGTGGCTGAGTGAGTCTGAGCGCGCGTGTGTCGCGGGGGGGGGCGGTGTCTGCAGGATCGCGGGCGCAGACCTTAATATATTTATTTTTAACAACGGCTTGTTTAGCCTGGGGAAGTGGAGGGTCAGGGCACTGCAGTAGCTGCAGCCTGCAGCTGCTTGAAGAATGGTTTTGTGATAAATGATTTAGTCCCAAACAGGATTCCAATTTAAGTTTGCAATTTATTAAACAAATAGAGGCAAGCAAACAGCGCTGGGTGCGTCGGGAGTCTCCGCTCCACCAAGACGCACACCTTCACTTCTTACAATTCCTTCCTTTATACTTCTCTAGGCTTCGTTTCTTGCCTTTCTCCGCCTTTTTCTTGGAAGATGACTCTTTCTTTAAGTACGTCACCACTTCCCCGGTCTGCGCATGCTTCATCTTTTTCTAGGTGGTCGTCCGGTGGTCGTTGGGAGGAAGATGCTCCTCTTCGTCAGTGCACTCTACATGACCTCTCTGTTTGTGCAGGCGCTCCGTTATTCTACTTATATTATGCTACTTTATTTGGCTATACATTTTCTTGACATTTCTGCGGTTATTTACAACACTGGTTTGCACTAGTATATCAGGAACTAACTTACATATCAGGAGGCTACATAAGTTACACATATCAAGGGAGTTACCCAAACTATACTTATCAGGAAGTTACATAAGGACGACCACTCCCCTGCTTATGGTCATGCCCTACATATATTCCTTTATTTCAATATCAATGACATTTGCTTCAAGCTTATATTCACTAGATTTTCTTTACACAAATCGCTCATTCCTCACAGTTTCAGGGACAATGGAGCTTTTCTTAGTAGCGGGAAGAGCAAGAAACCTCCACAAATTACAGCTGGGAAGGTTCTGTCTGGATGTGAGAAAAAATAATCCTCACTGAGAGGGTAGTCTTGTGCTGCAAGAGATCACCCAGAGGGAGTCTGGATTATCCCATGGCTTTGTGTTTCAAGGAGCAGCTGGTGAGGGTGGAGAGCCATCAGTGAAGGCATAGAAATGCCAGGGTGAGAGCTAGGTGGGAAAGCAAGATGGCTGTCAGCAAGCTGAAGGGAAAGAGGTGAGGCATGGGACAGTGTAGGGCAGCCTGCATAGAGATGGCCAAGGGTTCTAGCAAGACCGAGAGGTCCAAAAGGACTGAGGTCTTTGTCGTCTTGACTATAGCAGCTGTCTCTACCACCAGGGCCAGTGAGACAAAACTTTATTCTTCTCTTCTCAGAAACTGCCTTCCCAGGACCTGGGCTCAGGGTTTGGCCTTGCCTGCTTCATAAAACGAACCAAGGGTTTTCTCAGCATTACAGCCACCTGTGCAGTGCCCTTGCCTACCTGCAGTCACCGTCTCCAAGTATCTGCTCTAATGAGTCAATGAGGAGCCTTTGGCAGTAATGGGTCTCATTAAGTCCCATTAATGCTTCAAGGTATTTTGGGGTTTGCTTCTGGCTTTGACTTCTTGAGAGGTTTGTTCAGTCTTCTCCCAGTATCTGAGGTTCACGGACTGAGCCCCAAATACACCATGGGGCTCCTTAAAACACAGAAAGCCCTAACAAGTCATGCCTCTTCCTGTAACGTTCTCCACGTCTGCAAGACTCGTATAGCTAATCTGAGTTGTTTCATAGCGTGGTTAAGAAGGAAGATTTCAAAGTGCACCTAATAAAGTTATTTTTAATTTTAAAGGCGGTATTTTGTTAATTTCAGTTTAAAGAAGTGATAGAAGCATTATCCAACTGATATGGATCCTGAGTGTCAGGAGCGTCTCCTGAGGAGGTCTGGACAGGTAGGAAAAGCAGTCCCTTGAGATCTGACACTGGGTGGACAACCTTGCTCCTCACCTCCCCAGACTCCCCACCTGTCGTTGGCCACCTGGGATTTACATCACTTTCCCTTCATCAGACTTCTCTGAACTCTGGGAGCTGAATGTTAGAGCTCCATTGCACCATCTCCCACCCACTTTCCTTAGAGGACTGGCTGCACACAGGCACAGAAGGATGTTTCCCATTTGCAAGCAAAGCAAAGTAAAGCACGATCAAGTGTCTTAAGCAATAAAACACTCCTCAACCATATACTAAGTACAAGCTGCCTCTAATGAGGTCGCCTTTCTACAAGGGATGATCTTACGAGAAATGTTTTAGATAGATAGATAGATAAAGGTAGATACAATTAAAAGAGTTGGCTAAAGATACCGTTATACTACTGAAAGACAGGCAGGCTTTTAGTCCCTGAAGCTCAAAGCAGCAGTGTGGGTGGGAAGTATCTGAATGAACAAAGAGTAAGGGAAGGAGAATAATGGAAAGGGCCTTTGTCTAGACAGTCTGCTGAAAACATTACTTCAGAAATGGTCATTGTATCAGCACAGGTGAAAATATATGAAAGATTAGAATTATTAACTACAAAAGACATTAACCACTTGATCCAGTGTGGCCTGGCAGCAAAGGCAGCCAGCAGTGTCCTGACGTGTATAAAGAGGAGCCTCGCCAAAAGAGTGAGGGAAGTGGTTGTCTCCCCATGCTCATTGCTTGTTAGACCACCTGTAACCAATTATATCCAGTTTTAGGGCCCCAGTTCAGGTGTACTGATCTGGCTGGGATGGGGTTACCTTCCTTCATAGCAGCCTGTGTGGTGCTATGTTTTGCATTTGTGCCTTAAACAGTGTTGATAACACACCAGTGTTCTGGCTATTGCTGAGCAGTGTTTGCACTGTGTCAAGGCCTTCTCTGCTCCCTCCCAGTGAGTGGGCTGCAGATGGGCAAGAACAGCTGACCCCAACTGACCAAAGGGATATTCTCTAACGTACGACGTTGTGCTGAGCAATAAAAGCTGGGACAGAGGAAGAAGGAACTAGAATTTTTTTGTTACAGGAATCACTTCCTAGTTCACATGCAATCCATTGCATAGCATTAGTAAAAGGCCTTAGACCTTCATAAGCGGTGAACTTTCACCTAGCTACTGATGAAGTTCTACTGAACTCTTACTTAGTCGCGTGAGGGAAGGCCCTGAAACTGGTGTAAATTAGAAAGATAAGATAGCCACATCCATCAGCAGAGGTTGCCTCATCGAGAAACGAAAAAGAACGGCCCGCTTGGAGACAGTGAAAGGATCCAATGAGGAAAAAGGAGACCCCAGACCCAAATACTCCAACTGGACTAAACCGTCTCACAAGGGGAGGGGAGCTTAGACTGTAAGGGTATAATTGTCCAGAGAGTCTCTGGTTCGGGGTCCATCTCCAGAGGCACTCAGCTCAAGCTGTTCTTCACCACTGTACCGCTTAATAAATTCAACTGGTATACGTCATGTCAGAGATTCTGCTTCAGGAAACCTAGGGTTGAGCCTGAGGGAAGAGAAAGCACCCAAGAGAGACTCTGTGTGTGTGTGTGTGTGTGTGTGTGTGTGTGTGTGTGTGTGTAGAGTCGAAAGGCGCACACGTCGGCTCACTGGAGTCTCCTGCTGCAAAGGGACTCCAGACCCAGCAGTTAAAGTGTCGGGTGGTGTGTGTGCAACTCCTTGATTGGTGTGTGAATGCTCAGGCAGCGGCTTCTCCATTAACGTTTTTTCATTCAAAGAGTCTTCTATGTGGAGACTTGCTGGGCATCATTTTTGCTTGTGGGAGGTGGTGAGTGGTTGCCTTTGCGTTGCTTGTTATTATTATTGGTTGTTGATTTTTTAAAAATCTCTTTCTTTCACCTGCTAAGCTGTCTTTATCTTGACCCACAACTTTCCGTGCTTTATTTCTTCCTGTTCTCTCTCCTGTCCCAGTGGGGAAGGGGAGGAAAGAGTGAGCGGCTGCGTGGCTGCCGGGCTATTGGCCAGAGTCAATCCACCACATCAAGGAAGACGTTGACAACTGGGAGTGACTTCAGTGGGAGGCTGCCAAGATGCGCAGGGGCTGCAGCACTTGCCTGGGGAGCAGAAACTGAGGGAAAGGGCTGCCTTCGGCCTGGGAAAGGGAAGGTCTGGGGAACCTCATAGCAGCCAGCCAGTCCCTGCAGGGAGGTTTTCAGGAAGATGGAGCCAGTCTTGTCACCGTGGTGCTTGGCAGGACGATAATAGACGATAGTCAAATGTTGAAATAAGGAATGTTGAGGCTGGAGATAGGGACAATCTTTCTCTCCATAAGGGCATCCAAACATTGAAGCAGGTTTCCCAGAGATGTTTTCCTGTCTTTGTCCTTGGACATTTTCCAGCCCCCATGTGGCAAAGCCTTGAGCAAAGTGGTCTGACTCCGTAGCCGATTCTGCTGTGAGCATGAGGTTGGACTGGAGACCTACTGAGGTCCCATTCAGGAGAGTGGAAAACTAAATGATGCTGTGGTTCCTTCCTCTCTAGGTGTGCCCTTGATGACAGTAGGGAAAGCTGTCAGGTTCCCCGTGACCATGGAAGTAAGTCAGATGCTGGCATAGTCAGATCAGCTGAAGTTGTCTTCTCCTCCTCCAGGCAGTGTTGCTCAGATGCAGGACTGCTTCACAGGTATCCCCAAACAGCCCTGGTTATTTCCTTTGCTTCACCGTTCATTCCCTTTTCATTCTTTTCCCACCTCTCAAGTCCTGCTCTTTAACCATCCTTATCCCCACCCATGCAAAAAGCCAAGGACTTTTCACTGTTTATCCAGTGGCCCTGCATTTGCTCACTTTGAACCCTCCTTTGGTGTCTCTGCGGTGGTTACTGTGGTGCTTTCTACCTCGCATTGCAACTCAACTTAACGCCAGTACTCTTTTCTTCTCTGTAGTGTCCTGCAGCTACTTAAGTTCTGATCTTGTTAGAGGCACCACGACTCAGGATGGCCGTTGGCACGCATACTTTAAAAGCTGGACTGTTGGAGGTTCAGTCCAGAGGGACCTTGGCACACCTGGGATTTGGCCAGCAGAAACCTCAAGGTTTTGAAGGAAAAGCTCAGAAACAACTCCATGCAGCAGCATGGACAGGGACCTGACTGACTAAGGGAACTGTGACAATGCCATATGAGTCAGTGGTTCTCACATTTCGAAAGGAGAGTGGAGTGTCTGGAGGAGGTCTGCCAACTTGAAGTGAAGGGCCTAAAGGATGAGCTGTGGGGAGAGTCTGAGGGAGCTGGGTGTCTGTAGCCTGCTGAAGTGGAGGCACGGGTTTACCTAGCAAGAGCCTGCACCTGCCTGGAGAGATAACGGAGCCAACCTGTTTTCTGCAGTCACCATTGATACGACAGAAGGAACAGCCACAAGCTGCCTCTTGGGAGCTTTAGGCTGAACCTCAGGAAAAATAAAATGGACTAGGAGGAGCGTTGCCATGATCTCCACCTTTGGAGCTCTTCAAGTTTCAGCGCCGCAAAGTCACGGCCAGCCTGGAGGCTGGACTAGAGACCCCCTCGCAGCAGTCTCTTTCCCAACAGGCCTGTGCCTTGCCACATGTCATATGAGAAGAGACTAAGCTGGAGGAGAGGGTCTCTACATCACAGGACAATTCAGGGTGGAAGGAGGGTCAGGAGGTCTCTGGTGTTGCACTGGCTCCAAGCAGGGCCAGCTCTGAGGTCAGACCAGCTTGCTCGCTAAATGCCAGAATCCGGAGAAAGAGTTTACACATGAACCAGGCATCTGTGCCGCCGTTACAGAAATGGAGACAAGGCCTTTGACCAGCTCCCTGAACACAGCTATTGGTACGTCATGCCCCCTGAGAACATCCATCCTCCCGGGAACATCCATCTTCTTGTCCAAAGGAGTGGGATCCTTATGCAACTATCCTGCCATATCTCCAGACCATGGGGTGCTTTACACTGTAAACAGAACTGAAGGAAAGCCTCTGACTTGGGTACTGTCAACTGAATTGCTAAAAGAGGGGAAGATGGAGGGATCTTGGAGCTTCCAGGTTCTTCCTGAAGATAGAAGGCCTCAGATATAGGAACAGAAGATAACAGTTTTGAACTAGCCTAGGCTTTAGATCATTTCACATGTGATGGCTCTGCTCCATCCTTTCAGTCATTGGCACCCAGAAACCTCATCTGCTTTTCCTTCCTCTCCTCCCAAAAGCTGATCAAGTGATGGGAAGAAAGGAAGGAGAAAGGCCCTAGGCCTCTGTGACTCACCTGGGCTCTGGCACTTGGAGGGCCACAGTGTCATCCATTGTACACCCCATAAAGAATCAAGCTGGGAAGTGACTCTTCACGTACAAGTGAACAAGGTCGATGCACAGGCAAGGCTGTGTCTGGAGACCAGTACACCTAGAGCATCGATCAAGCTGGGGCTGAAACTCAGGCCTGGTCTTCAATGGTCACCTGGGCCCATGGACAGAGGTGTGGATGGACCCCCCAGGGTCCTGAAGGCCTGTGGATGCTCTCAGGGCCCTGACACTGCCCCCATGGGATCCCACCTGCCAGTGCCCTCAATAGGCCAAGTTCTCATTCCCGCATGTGCAGGGTCTGTGCTCGGCTACTCTCCTTCCCCGCTTCTGTGCAGATCTGGGAGACCACAGTTTCATGCTGACTACAACCAAGGCTGAAACTGGTCTTCCCATCCCTGACCAACTTTTCCTCTTTTGGGAGTACAAGGTCCAGGTGAGCCTCAGACTGGGTGGCACAGTTAGAAGCTGACCCACACACAAGATCCCGCCTAACCTGTTGCATGTCCCATAGAGAACATCCACACATCTGACCTGCTCTGGTAGCAAGCAGGGCATCCTCCACTTCTCGCCTTCCCTGTTAGTCTCACCTAAAGATGTTGTATCTCCGTCAGTCACAAAAGCTGTGGGAGCTGTCCTTTTCCGTCTTGGCTCTTGCTCCCCTAACGTCACAGCTTTGCGATGGCATGTTGTCCTCCTGCTGTCTGTGCTCCAGGCTGTGGGCTTTGGTGCACATTAGGCCTGTAGCACCTCAGATGTGGCACCAGGGCCAAGGGCAGATTTGTCACATGGACACCTGATACCAAAAGATTGGCCCTCTTTGTGTGGAAAGGCTTCACAGCCGATGTGTGCTGGAGTGGATGGCAGGAGGCAACATAATGATGAAGGAGGTTCTCACAACGAGAGCAAAAGCTGCAGTCCCCAAGACCAGACAGAAAACGGCCTTGGGCTGTGCAGCCCTGGCAGGAGAGGGGTTTGCTGTCCCAGGTGACTCTTGCAGCAATGCGTGGGGCCTGTGACAGAGGTGAAGCCGATCTCCAAGAAGGACAAGCTGCTGCTGAGAAAGTCCCCGGGGGAGGACAGCCTGTCATCCAGCCACACTGTGGACATCATGCTGGGGGCTGACTGGCTAGATAGCAGCTCTGCAGAGAAGTACCTTAGGGTCCTGGAGGGCAAGCAGCTGAGCATGAGCCAGCCAGGCAGCCTCGCAGCAAAGGCCAGCAGCCTCCTGGGCTGCATTAGGAAAAGCATTGCCGGCAGATGGAGGGAAGTTAACCTTCTCCTCCACTGAGCACCGGTGGGCCACATCTGGAGTGCTGTGTCCAGTGCTGGGCTCCCCAGTGCAAGAAAGTTGTTGACCTGCTAAAGCAAGGCTATCAAAGGGCCACAAAGCTGATTTAAGGGACCGCAGCATCTTCCATAGGACGGAAGGCTGAGAGGTCTGGGACCGTTAAGCCTGGAGAAAAAATTGCTCAGGAGTGTGGAGTAATAGGGCACGGACTGTGGCAGGGCTTCGGGCCAAAGACCTTTATTGTTAGCATAGCGTGCTTTTTACACAAATACAGCCCGTTCACGCACCTAAAAGTGCTACCCGGTTGGCTATTGCTTTAAGTCCACGCGACTCTCACAGAGGCAGGATTGGTCGCCTCTGTATGTCCACGCGCTCCTTTGCTTCTTCTTAGTTGTTTACCACAGCTCCTTCTCTTCAAGGTTGAGCCCTGCAGGTGTCCGGCTGTTTACCAGCTTCTCAATGCCACAGCTCCTTCTCCTTAAGGTCAAGCCATGCAGGGTGATCCCAATATCACCCCCTTTTTGTTTATCTATAAACAAAACCTGATGGTTCATTCGCAACCCGAGGACTGTGAGGAAGATGAACCATCTGTACACTCTTCTATCGTCCTGCACCACGAACTCAGCCCAGCAGTCGGTAGGTGCCAGCTTTACGTGGGCGTCCCCACGGAGGCAACGGTGGCCTTGCCGTACACCGGCCCACTGCCCTTTGGGAAATCCCGGTATTTATACATTTGCAGAGGAACGAGTTTCGACACACGTGGCCAGCGAGTGTCAGAACACGCCTTGGTTGCCACCTTTCAACACAGAGAGCCTATGGCATACGCGCCCGCTGGCCAGACGTGCTGCACGTGCCCCAGCCACCCTGTCTGTTGGTTCGTAGGCTTTGTTCACGCGGCATATTACCATAATCCAGCAGTCACATATCAACCATGCTCAAGCCAATAGCAGAATGTTACAAGGCAAACAAAATTGTGAATTGTGCTTTATATTCCTCCGTTACTGCATGTCTTCCCCATCCTCCCCTAACCTTGATCAACTTTCTTATCTCTTGGGCTGTTTTCTCTCACCCAGCATAGTATCTGTTTCTTACCCAGCCATCCATTTTCTGATATTCTAACTGCAGTTTTCTCACAGGCCAAAATTCCATCTGTTAACCCCTCCGTATGTATACGATAATTGGCGATAATTTCCATTTCTGCCGACAAGCTAACTATTGCTTTTTCTAGCTGAGATAAACGTCTGAGTCCCAAACAGGATTCCAAATGAAGTTTACAATGTATTACATTATATACATTAACCACTCTGCTAGACTTAGGCTTGCGGACATACAAGGATACGTAGGACAGAAGGTTACACTTCATCACACGAATCAGATGAACATATTTCACATAGCTGTACTACTCCTCGTGATGGGAAAAGCGCCCGTACAAAGCTATGATAACCTTTATTATATCTCACCAAGGGATTTGTAGTTATAGAGTGCTTTGCCCTAAAAGCTTTCCATGTTCCTCTAATGATACCGCTAATTTCAGTCTGATTAATTATCTGTGTTATAAATGATTTAGTCCCAAACAGGATTCCAATTCAAATGTACAATTTATTAAGCGAATAGAGGCAAGCAAACAGCGCTGGGTGCGCCGGGAGTCTCCGCTCCAGCAAGACGCACGCAGTACAGTTCCTGTTCCTGGTTTATATCCTGTCCGTTAATACATATTCATGAACAGGCGTGTCTTCTTTGGCACATGCCCTCTTCTCCTTCTAGGATCTTCTCGAATCTTCCTCAGCGTGATCCTGTTCGCTAATACATATTCATGAATAGGCGTGTCTGCTAATACATGTTAATGAACAGGCGTGTCTTCTTCAGCGCATGCCCTCTTCTTCTGCTAGAGTCTTCTCGAATCTCCCTCGGCGTGCCCCCAGGATGACCCCAAACCGTATGCATGCACTTTCTTTACACAATACTATGCGGTCAGTGGTCAAACTGGTTTGAGCTGATATACCAGCCAAGTAGTTTAACTTTCTCCTGTAAAATACCCCTTTTTATGGTGCAGGAGAAATCCATAAAAGTCCAGAAGGTTACACTTCATCACACGAATCAGATGAACATATTTCACAATCCCCCATCTTTTTCTTTATAGTATTGATTCGTGTTTTCGTTTCCAACTGAGTACTGCAGATATCTGCATTCCTTGTATAACCGAGTAGATTAATCTAGTAACAATTCCCCACATATCCCCAATACAACTATCCCGATTTTAGTAAGCCAATCACCACCCATAAAATCTCCCCAAAATCCTCCTAGATTGATTCCATTCCAAGTTTATCTCTCAGGAGGCCATTCGTTATACACCTGGACTCCTAGTCGCTCTCCCTAATTTATGGGTAACAGGAAAAAACTAGGTTTTATTGTTGATTACACGTACGGGCTGTACAATTAGAAAAGGTCCTCAGTTTTCCCATTTTTCTGGGGTAAACCCCAGCTGGACTTGTTCCAATATTGACTACAGTTATTTGCCGTAGTCAGAGTCAAGGAACTCACCCCAAGTAGAACTAGAAGAGGTCCGGTCAGGGCCATAGTGGTCGGCGGTCACAGCCCAAAGGGGTTGCAGCCCTTGGCAGACCCTTTTTAAGCCGCAACACCAGTTCCCCTCTGGTCTTGCCCTCTTCCTTCCTTTAAGGGAGTGCTTTCTTAGTACCCAAATTAATTGAGCACTGCTTGTGAAGGCCAGAGCTTTGCTAGATCAGTGGTTTGTCCAGACCTGAGCACTTGCCCGAGCCTGGCGATCCTCTTTATTTGCAAGGCTTTATGGCTACAGAAAACTGCCAGTTAGCCTGCAGTTCTTACAAATAAACACCACCTTCTACACCAAGGACAAATTCTAGTTCCAGCTCCTTTTTCCTGTTCTTCTTTTGCCAACAACTCCTTCCGATGATACTCGTTTGGAGTACCCATTGTTGTTTCCTATTACCCTTTCCCATTGTTTTCCAAACTTGGGGATTACTTACATGGCTCTCCATAGCTTCCCATGGCCATCGTTCACCTCGATTTGTTCCACCACAAACGTAACAATTAGTTATATTCAATGACTTAGCAATGTTTTCAGCAAGATTTACAAGTAGATTTTTAGCAACTGTGGGAATTTCATGTTTCACTCCTGTTTCTATTACAGGAGTAGCCGCAATAAAATTCCCACAGCAATTTAGTCAGATGTGACCTTCCACTCCTTCCCTGGACCTTTCACTCGTGACACATGTGTCCATCCTTTTTCAGCAGTTCTCACAGCTGTTTCTGTAGTGAATAAAACAAGGAAAGGTCCTTCCCAGAGGGGAGATAGGTTTCCTTCTTTCCATGTTTTTATCAGAATTTTATCTCCTGGTTCTAACTGATGAATTGCAAATCCTAAAGGTGGTGTTTGGGCCACCATCCCAATCTCTCTTCATTCTTTTAATCTTTTTCCAATGGTAATTATATCTTGTTGGATACTATGATCCTCAATTACATTGTTCCCCAGAGGCATTCCTTGAAAATAAGGCATGCCATAGAACATTTCATATGGCGATATTCCAGTCTCACTGTATGTTTTCGTTAAGTGCCAATGGTAAACGTTTCGTCCAGGGCATTTGTGTCTCAATCATTAATTTAGCCAATTGTTGTTTTATTGTTTGATTCATTCTTTCTACCTTCCCCGAGCTTTGTGGGTGCCACAGAGTGTGGTATTCCCACTGAATACCTAATGATTGACATAATAGTTTTATTATTTTAGAAGTAATGTGTGTGCCCTGGTCAGAATCAATGTACTGGATTATCCCATATCTAGGTATCAAATGTTCTAATAAAATTTTTACCACCATCTGTGCCGTAGCTCGTGCTACAGGGTACGCTTCTACCCACTGTGTTAAATGATCTACTATTACCAATAAATATTTTATCCTCCCTACCTTAGGCAATTCAGTGAAATGGACTTGTACTTTCTCAAAAGGTCTGTAAGCTGTTTTTCTCCCTCCCGTGGCTGCTTGTCGAAACACTGTCTTATTTACCTTTTGACAGGTTAAGCAACCTTGTGTAATTTGCTTTGCTATTTCAAAAATTCCAATACAACCAAATTGTTTAAGAAAATGATCACTTAACGCTTTTGTACCCCAATGTGTTTGTGCATGCAAACGTTCTAATAATCGCCTGGTGTAGGCTTTTGGCAGCATTTCTCGCCCATCGGGCAGTGCCCATTTTCCTTGTTCTAATTTAGCTCCTATTTTCTTCAATTTTGTTTGTCCTTCTGGGGTAAACTCCTTCTCTCTTTCCTCTCGTCCTTCTTTGCTGGTGTCCTCCTTTGTTTGTATGACATTAATTTTGGCAACTTTAGTCCTCAAGGCTGCTTCCTGGGCCTCTTTAGCTGCTAAGTTATTTCCTCTAGTTCGGTAATCACCAAAAGTCCCTTTTGGTGTCCCCTCACATGTACCACTGCTATCTCCTTTGGTTCTCTTAACGCCTTTAAAATTTTTACTATTAATTCTTGATGTATTAAATTCCTCCCGTGAGTATTAATCCAACCTCTTTCTTCCCAAATTTTTCCAAAAGTGTGGACCACCCCATATGCGTATTTAGAATCTGTAAATACAGTCCCGCTTCTTCCTTTTAATAATTCCAGGGCCCTACATAGGGCATACAGCTCACAAGCCTGAGCTGACCATGATGGACTCAGAGGTCCTGATTCCACAATTTCTAAGTCCTTATTAATTATTGCATATCCCGATTTTCTCTTCCCTTCTACCACTCGGGAGGAGCCATCTATAAACAGCGCTTCTCCATTTTACAACTCAGCATCTCTTAGATCTGGTCTCACCTTAGTCTGGGTCTCAATTACCTCTAAACAGTTATGTTGTAATTCCTCTGGTGGTTCTCCAAACAAAAATTGTGCTGGACTCTGAGCAGAAGTCACCCTCAGTTCTAAGTCAGGGGAGTCTATTAGTATTGCTTCATACTTTAGGATCCGGCTGTCCGTTAACCATTTTTCCGCTTCTTGTTGTAAAACATTTCTGACATTGTGTGGGGTATACACTGTTAAAGGAGCACTAAAGGTAATCTTCCTAACTTCCTCTATTAATAATGCTGTAGCAACCAAAGCTTGGAGACAAGCAGGCCATGCTCTGCTTACTGGATCAAGTAACTTAGAACAATGCCCCATGGGTTTTTTGGATTCCTGCCCAGTCTTGAGTAAGAACTCCATATGCTGTCTGGCTTGATGTATTCACAAAGAGATAGAAAGGTTTTTCTAGATCTGGGAGGCTCAATACAGGTGCTTGTATTAATGCCCTTTTTACTTCCTCAAATCTCTGATCATCTTCAATAAACCACTTAAGTTGGTTATTAGTTAATTTTTCATATAAGAATTTTACTTTATCACTATAATTTTCAAGCCATGGTCTACAATATCCTACTAATCCCAGTATTTGCCTAATTTCCGTTTTAGTCTGTGGGGGTCTTAAGGATAGAATCCCAGATACCCTATCAGGATCTAACTTCTTCCTTCCCTTACTCAGCCAATGTCCTAAATATTTTACTTCTTGTTCTACAAACTGTAGCTTTGATCGGGACACCTTTAATCCCTTTTCCCCTCGAAAATTTAACAATTTAATGGTGGTTTTTCGGATCCCCTCTTCAGTTTCTCCTGCTACTAATGAATCGTCCACATATTGCAATAATTTTACCTCCTTAGGTATTGTGAAATCTTGTAGAATTGTTTCTAAAGTTTGTCCAAATAGATTTGGTGACTCCGTAAACCCTTGTGGTAACACAGTCCATCTTAATTGTTGTTTTTGTCCTGTTTCGGGGTCCTCCCACTCAAAGGCAAAATAATCTCTGGATGCCTCATCCAGAGGACAGGCCCAAAAAGCATCTTTCAAATCTATTACACTATACCAAGTATGTTTGGGAGATATATGACTCAATAAAGTATAAGGATTTGCCACCACAGGGAATTTAGTGATTTTTCGCTGATTTACAGCTCTTAAGTCCTGCACCATCCTGTATGACCCGTCCGGCTTTTTTACGGGAAGAATGGGCGTGTTACGAGGTGACATACATGGTTCTAGGGTTCCTTTTTCCAAAAGTCTGTCAACTACAGGTTTTAATCCTTTTCGACCCTCCATAGGTATAGGGTATAGCTTGATTCTAATTGGGCGGTGCGGATCTATTATTTGAACGCTTATGGGGTCCATTTTGTCTTTCCAGTTTCCCCTTCCTTATACCACACTGAGAGGTTAATAGCTTCTTCATCCTCTTGTGTTAAAGTGTATAATTTAATCTGCAATTTGTCCCCTTGACTCTGAATGCTCAAGTTTAACTTCAAAATCAAATCCCTTCCTAATAAATTGTATTCCGCTTCAGGGAGCAAAAGTAAATCATTAAGACAAATTTTCTTTTCTGTTTCTACTTCTACATCTTTCAATATATTTACTTTAAAAGGCTCTCCTTTTGCTCCTGCTACTGACACGTAACTCTTCCCTTTTTCTATTCCTTTTGGAAGTTTTTGAATGGTTGACTTTTCGGCCCCTGTATCCACTAAAAATAAAACTTCCTCTTTATGGGGACCAATCAATAATTTTATCAAGGGCTCTGTTGATGTTGAAGTCCCCAGAAGATAGAGCCCCCGACACCCCTAATCTTCTTTGAACATCTTCTCATCTTGTTCCCGCTGACGGCAGTTCTTCTGAACATGTCCCCTCTTGTTACAGTAGTAACAGACGGGAATTGTAAATCTTCCTCGATAAGGCTGTCCCCGGGGTGTCTGCTCTATTCTTTTTTCCCTTTTCTCTCCAGGAGTCGTCTTATTTTTCTGACTTTCCCTTACTGCTGCTACAAAAATTTTTGCTTTTGCTTTTTGTTTTTCTTCGTCCCTCCTAACATAGACTTTCTGGGCTTCTCTAAGTAACTCCTCTAATCCTCTTTCTTGCCAATCCTCCAATTTTTCTAATTTCCTTCTTATATCCCCCCAGGATTTAGCTACAAATTGTGTTCTAAGGAGTGCGGTCCCAGCCACTGTATTCGGATCAATTCCAGAATACATTGGTAGGTTTTTCCTCAACCTCTCCAACCATTCTGTTGGAGATTCGTCTTTCCCTTGTTGTTCATTAAATGCTTTAGTAATGTTTTGCCCTCGGGGAACCGCTGCCCTTATTCCCTGTATGATTAACGTTCTCAAATCCCTCATATTTTGTCTTCCTGGGGGTTGTTGATGATCCCAGTGGGGATCCACATTTGGCCATTTCTGATCTCCCGGGGGTCCTGCCTGACTCTGTCTTTCCCAAATTCTCATTCCAGCTTGTCTAATCATTCCCCTTTCCTCAACAGTGAATAGGATCCCTAAAATGGACTGTATTTCTTCCCAGGTATAAGTATTGGGGCCTAGGAATTGGTCCAATTTTTCAGCTACTCCGAGGGGATCATCTAATAGGGTCCCCATTTCTTTCTGGAAATTTCTCACGTCTGTGGTATTTAACGGGACTGCCACAAACCCCATGCCTCCCTGATTGCCTCCGAGGGGTACTTCTCGTAAGGGATATAGAGAAGCTCCCTCAGATACAGCAGTCCTACTTCTCGTACATGCAGCCGGAGGTCGATCTAATTCCGGTGCTGTTGGTGGTGGAGATAGGGGCAACGGTGGTACAGAGAGAGGTACTACGGCCACCGGAGGGGGAGCCGCCGCCGGAGATGGATTATTAGAACATGGAGGCGGTAGGTTATCCAGTGGCTCCCATTTATCATCTTTTTCCTTTTCACTTTTCCCCTCTTCTTCTTCCTCAAACTTTTCATCTGTTTTTAATGTAAGTATTGAGGCTGGAAAAGAACGTAAAGTTCTGTCCCATAATCCTGCATAATCACTTTCCTCCTGACTAAAAGGTTCCTTTGAATTAACATATATATTTAAGGCCTGGCAGACCCAGTCTTCAAAAGATCCAAAAACGGGCCAAAAGACATGTGGTCTCAAACGTTCTTTTGGCCATTCTACCATACAATATTGAACTAATTTTTATTTACTTTTTCCTTTTCTGGGGCCCCTATCATTCCAATTTTCAATCATTATTCCTAATGGACTCTCCGGAGGTATTTCTAGTAATTCGCTCCCTTTCTTGTGGTCCTGGGGTCTCGATTTCGTCTGACCCATCTAGGAATTTTTACTGTGGCAATTCCTACAACCCTTGGCTACCAGTAAGAGTGTCTTGCAGGGGGTTTAGGACCTATCACCCACCCACGAATCCTATAAGAATCACTTCGGTCCTTCACCGGCCAAGTCCCTCGCGGGAGATTGGAACCGCGGTTAGAAGACCTCCACAATCGCTTCGGAACAAGGTTCCGTCTCAGTCACACTCTTACACACACAGGCAACCGAATCCCACCCAACCGAACGGTATACACCTTAAATACTTACGACTCCGTCGTCTTCGTTCGGATCTTCGCGCGCAGAATTACGGGCAAAATAAACTGCTGCAGCCGGCAAGGGAGCTCATAAAAAATCAAATTCTTTGCTTGCCCCTATTCAGGTTCAGGATGGCGTTAGTCCCGACCCGACCCGATCAGGAGCCACCAAAAGGTGGGGCGCCCCTCCTAGATCAAGTCAGAATTCAGGAACCAAGACCATCCCGGACGAGCCCCCAATTGTTATAAATGATTTCGTCCCAAACAGGATTCCAATTCAAATTTACAATTTATTAAGCAAATAGAGGCAAGCAAACAGCGCTGGGTGCGCCGGGAGTCTCCGCTCCACCAAGACGCACGCGGTACAGCTCCTGTTCCTGGTTTATATCCTGTCCGTTAATACATATTAATGAACAGGCATGTCTTCTTCAGCACATGCCCTCTTCTCCTGCTAGAGTCTTCTCGAATCTTCCTCGGCGTGCCCCCAGGATGACCCCAAACCTTATGCATGCACTTTCTTTACACAATACTATGCGGTCAGTGGTCAAACTGGTTTGAGCTGATATACGAGCCAAGTAGTTTAACCTTCTCCTGTAAAATACCCCTTTTTATGGTGCAGGAGAAATCCATAAAAGTCCAGAAGATTACACTTCATCACACGAATCAGATGAACATATTTCACACCTCTAAGTATGGATCTGCATGTGGCCCACAATCTAGTAATGTTTCTTGCATATGGACCACCCCTGATCATAAAAGACGTTTTAAACAATGGGTGAAGAGACCCCATTATACCATGTCATTGGAACCAGACAGGCTATGGAATTGTATAAACAAGATAAATTGTTACAATATGGATGATTATCTATGGATACCGTTTGCCTCAGACCTCCATCACGCCTTAAGAAGTATATGCCTGTGCCACAATTACAGTGCTCCAATCCCTAGCTTACAGACAGCATGTCAGATAGAATCCTCTAAACACATGGCTAGTAAATGTAGGATTCCTTCCCAACATTATAAAAAACGGACGCAAGACTCATGAGCCAGTAGTAAAGAGCACAAGTACCACTCTAATGTATCCTGCACTGCTTGAGACCGTATGGGTATGTTCTAATGAAGAGATATCAGATTACAGTCAACCCTATTGGGATGGGTTAGAATGCACTTTAGGAATTCCACAAGTTTATCTCCCATAATAGCTTTTAATCATACTCAGGAGTCATTCACTGTAGTCATTCATGAAACCAAGAGGGTACAGAACAAAGAGAAATGTATTGCCCTCCGTGTCACGGCCAAGCTATTATACAGCAGGGATGAGAGTAAGCTTAGCAATGGGATTGTTTTGGACTTCTTCGGCTGTGATAATTGAAAATTGATTATATCTAGAAAATCTACCATGGCAAGGAGAGACTCTAGCTAATTGTATGCAGCCAGCCAGCAAGGCTAAGCAACACCCAGCTTGTACCCACGAGCAGCCTCACAGATGACTTTAGAAAATCAATTAGCATTGAATATGGTACTACTAAAGGAGAACAGCGTTTGTGGATGGCTGAATAACACCTATCCTGGCAAAACCTGCTGTCAATTCCAAATGTGTCCGCTACTCTGCATCAAGCTAGAGATGAAATGCAAAAAACTGTGGACCAAACCCATGAGCTCAATGAGAAGATGAAACCAAGCAACTGGCAATGAACGAGGTGGATTTAAAATATTTTCAGTTGGCTCAGATTAAAAGTTAGTGGATGGGATCATAGTCTAACCCAGTATGTATTAATGTTTATCATAATTGTTATTGTTATTGTCCGTATTTGATTGTCACGTGTGAAATCTATGATAACTAGAGCTGTAACCATGCGTGTTAAGAGGATCCACATCTATGATCCTGAATACATCCCTTTAATACCATCCCCTATTATAAATTGCGACAAGCGAGGGAAGGCAAGCAGTCGACTCAATATGAGTGATAAGGCAAGCTTCAACTTTATTGCAAAACCTTACACATATTTATACACTAAGTTCTACCTTATGCATACTTGTCTTACAATCATTGGCTTAGCCCTAAAGATTGCATTATCATACTCCTCCTACTTGCGGTTACTGCTACGTGGTCCGGGTTCCATCCTGTTTTTCTTATACAGTGCTGCTTCTTAGCTGTTTACCACAGCTCCTTCTCCTCAAGGCCGAGCCCTGCAGATGTCCAGCTGTTTACCAGCTTCCCAATGCCACAGCTCCCTCTTCTCAAGGCCGAGCCGTGCAGATATCTAGCTGTTTACCAGCTTCTCAATGCTGCAGCTCCTTCTCCTTAAGGTCGAGCCGTGCAGAGTGATCAAAACATCTCCCCCTTTTTGTTTTTGTATAAACAAAACCTGATGGATCATTCGCAACCCGAGGACTGTGAGAAAGATGGACCCTCTGTACATTCTTGTATCGTCCTGTGCCACGAACTCAGCCCAGCAGTCGGTAGGTGCCAGCTTTACGTGGGCGTCCCCACGGAGGCAACGGTGGCCTTGCCGTACACCGGCCCACTGCCCTTCAGGAAATCCCGGTATTACACATTTGTAGAGGAACGAGTTTCGACACACGTGGCCAGCGAGTGTCGGAACTCACCTCAGTTGTCACCTTTTAACACAGGGAGCCTATGGCGTATGCGCCCGCTGGCCAGACGTGCTGCACGCGCCACAGCCACCCCGTCTATTGGTTCGTAGGCTTTGTTCACACGGCATTTTTTCATAAATCGGCAGTCACATATCAACTTATGCTTAAGTCAATAGCAGAATATTACAAAGCAAAACAAATCTAGCTGTACTACTTCTAGTGATATAAACTACTCCTAGTGATAGAAAAAAGGTACTTGTATAAGGGTATGAAGACCAATATTATATCTTACCAAAGCATTTGTAGTTAGAGAGCACTTTGCCTCAAAAGCTTTCCACGTTCATCTCATGATACCGCAAATTTCAGTGTGATTTACCCCTACTTTTTCTTTTGACTGAGGTGGCATCCAGATTGCGATGACACCTGATAGTGTCATGATGTGTCCAACGATGACGATGGCGACTGCCGCACCCATGGCCTCACCCACTTCGAGGCACCTGCAAAGTGGGTAAAACCATGGGTAAAACCATGGGTAAAACAGCCACCACCGTCAACCTCGTCCCCTGGTTAGCAGTTGAAAAGGTCCTTTCTCCTTCCTCAAATAATTTAGCACATATAAGGCTTTATTCAAACGTTCTTAGGGTAATGTGGTAGCCTCTCCCCCTTTTTGTTTTGAGCGTGATTATCTAACAAAGCTCATTCATTGGGTGTGTAAGATACTTGTTGGAGTTATTCGCTAGCCAAGCATTCTTTACTACCTTTTGAACCATTCCTTGTAGACAATGCAATAAACATGGTACAATAAGCATTAGTATTAAGATAACAAGTACTATAACAACTGCCCCTTTTATTAAGTCTTGTAACCATCCACTTAGGCCCAAACTTGACAGCTATGATTCGAGGTTTAGTGAACTTGTCTGTAACCTGTCTGTTAAGTCCTTCAGTTTTTGTAATTGTTGAGTTACCGACTGTGATGTATCTGTTAAATTCATACAACACATGCCATCAAACTCCTCACACCCGTGCCCTTGGGCCAAAAGTAGGAAGTCGATAGCTGCCCTATTTTGCAATGTCGCATGCCTTATTGAGTCAGTTTCCATTAACAAAGCACTGAGTGTTGCAGAAGTAGCATTGGTTTGTTTCGCTAGCCAACATCCCAATTTATTTAAAGTGGTTAAGCCTTGGGCAGCAGCGACCCCAGGGGCAAGGAAAGAGGTTAGTATGGTTTTGTCCGCAGTCCAAAAATCCAGTTGGTCATTGCACTCTTCCTGATATTTTCAAATCTGTCATCTTATTCTATGCCGTGGGGTAAGGTTCAATATCATAGAAGTGTTGGGAGTTAACAATGTTAGGTGCCCCAATGTGTAAGGACCACCTCTCAAACGGGAGGGAACACCGTGCCATGCACGATCACCACAAATCAAGAATATTCCTTTAGGGAGTCTCATTGGGACAATAGTAGAGCGCGAGATGTTGCTCGTTGTATAATTACACCAATTGGTAGCATTCTGAAAAATGGCTAACGTGGGGTTTACATCCTGTGACCTGGTATCGTCCTGTCCTGTATAATTAAAATATAAACAGGTAGGGGCTGTCATGCATCCTAAAATACCCAACTCCTGCGGTTCCAACAACTCCTGTGGTCCGTGTGTCATCCATCCGTCCCACTTATCCATAGCTGCAGAGGTGTTTGTTATTTTTTAAAAACAAGGTTAGGTCAGGGGTGGTCTTCTTTACCACCATTGTCGAATCATAGTCCCCTAAGGGCAGACCAACTAAGCATGTTGTAAACAGATTCTCAGCAGTGGATATAGATAAGCAAAGGTGGCCTTGGCCCGTTTGATTAGCTAGTGTAACCCAGATATTTTTTCTTGGTTGAACGGAAAACCACGCCTGAACCTGGCATATCAAACACGTGACTATCAGACTCACGAACAACGGGGTTTGCGTCCTGCGTCGGTAAAGACTGTCATCCCATTCACTGGGGTCTCCGATCACATAGGCATTTCTTCAAACTGCTGATTAGCCAACAGTGACAATAATCTATCGGACGGATAGCTATTTGTAACCTGTTCTAAAAAATCAGAGATTGCGATCTGAAACTCCAGAGAACTGGCTAACAACCAATCTAAGTACTTTTGAGATACAGGAACATAAATTATTACAGGTTCTAATCCAGATATTTCTACAATTCTTTGTCTTCCCTTAATAATGAGTTGTGCAAATAATTCATATCTGGTGACCACTATTTTTCTGGGTTGATAGGAGAGAAAAACCCATTCTAATACTTTCAAACTGTTTGCTGTATTTCCTAACTGTACGGTCAATCCTAGTGGATATTGCCGTTCCCCTCCTGAATTAACTATCATAAGCGAGATACTCTCAGTAGGTGAACATCTGTGAGCATAGGTTGTTGCTATCTTCTCAGTAATTTTCTGCAAAGCCTGGTGTTGATCCTCGTCCAGTTGACGTCGCTCTGGAGCCTCCACCGAAGACTCCAGGAGCGGCATCAATGGCCTCAGATCATCATTAGTAATTCCGCAAATATTGCGAACCCACTGTATATCCCCCATTAATTTTTGGACATCAGAAAGATTTTCTATTTTCGCCTTAATCTTTATTTTTTGTGGGTGGACCACTGCCCTGGTAATAATCCAGCTCAAATATTGCCATGGTTCCTTCTTTTGAATTTTTTTCGGTGCTATTTTTAAACCCCGTTTTCCTAAATAGTGCTCTAAGTGCTGTAAAATGTGGTCTGCATTCAATTGTGTCCCTGCTATTAATATATCAACTATATAATGATACGTTATTAAATCTGGATACTTTTTCCACACCGGTTCTAGAGCCCATGCCACAAATGTCTGACACATCGTAGGTGAATTTTGCATTCCTTGTGGTAACACTACCCAATGATACTTTTTGCTAGCTCTCCTTTATTTACCGATGGTACCATAAAGGCAAACTTCTCTGCATCCTCAGCTGCTAAGGGAATGGTAAAAAAGCAATTGAAATATACTCTTCGATTCCCTGCAAAAGAAATGATACATTTGTGACAATAATTACGACGACATAGAACAAACCCACAACACCGTTTTACAAATATGGCATATTGAAGTTCCTGCTCTTGAACGTCCGGGGAGAGCCGCTGAGACAGTCAACGAGCCGTCATTCCGCATACAAAAGAGTGAAAGCATCAGCTGGCGGTACGTCGGAGTTGACTGCGTCCGTGGGACGTGTGACAAGGTCTTCAGGTCTTACTGCCGGCCGTACCGACCTGGTCGGTACCCACTTCGCTCCGTCCCCTCCCTCTCTGCCAAAGTCTCTTGTCTCATGCCTCGCCAATGTTGGGCAGGGTCGGATCTTGACTTGGGGGAAGGATCATCCCAGGCAGCCCCCTCCTGTTGCGGCACGCACGGGTCAGGAGGCGGGGGCCAAGGAGGACTCGCCACCTCCGTTGGTTGCGTTAGCGGGGGCGGGGGGCGGGCGGGGTGGGGGGGGAGGCGGGCGGGGGTTGCTCGTTCTCACCATTCCCAGCTCGGCCTCCCTTCTCTCCCGGGGCTGTGGCAGCGGCAGCTGCTGCCACCGTCCGCTCTGATTTTATCCCCTTTATAGAGTCTCTGACTAATCGCCAGGTTGTTAGCACTTACGCGGCCGTATGATCCTCTTTAGAGGCTGCCTCAAACACCAATTTCCCTGCTTTCTCCCAGGTAGGTAACTCAAAAGCTGTTGCAGAGTCTGCTGCTAGCCCCTGGCTCTTCAAAACAGTCTCCAATAGCAATCGCCACGTTGTTGCTAGCTCCACTGCTTGCCCATCTCCTTTCGAGACTCACCCCATTGATCTTTCACATGGGCACACAGGGGAACACTGAGTACATTGTTCTGGGCAACGTTGTCCCGTCTTGCCCTCACATACATCATCGTAGATCTGTTTCTCTGACTTATTTATGCAGCCGGTTTACTCGGTGCATCTGGCACCTCAGGAGGTGCAGTCAGAGTCGCTGAAGGTCCTGGACCCTCTGACTCAGTTAAAAAGGGATTGGTTGAAGACGGTTTAACAGCCTCCTCCATATCAGCTGCAGCTTTTCTCTCTGCCTTTAAGGCTTTTAATGTGGTTAACATCAACTTCCATGCCGTCACTAACTCTGCGGTGGTTTTATCTCCATTCCCAATATGTTCCTATAACATTTTTCCTATCTCCTCCCACGTCTCTGCCTTAAACGCCACGGACGCATCGGGGGGGTACCCTTTTTGGCACCAAATTAGAAGCCTTCTAAGTGTATATTCATCATATTTCAGTCCTCTCTTAGAGAGCATATGTGGCAGGAGTCTGACCATCGCCCCTTCTTCATGTGATGCGTTCTGCCTTTAGTTCTTTTAATGTCTCTAGGATCAACCTCCAGAGCGTCGTAAATTTTATACTGTCTTTGTTGCCTGTGCTATTCACTTTTCAGTTTTATATCTTTTCATGCAATTAATAACATCTCTCCAAGATTTCATTAATTTTTTTTGCTGATTTATCATCATCGATTACTAGATCCCACAATCAATCTCCATAAGAACGCCACTCGTCTACTTCAAACATACTTTCAGGGTCTTTAAAAGACCCTTTCGCTTTCCCTAACGTAATTAACCCAGCCAGATCTTTTAATTGGCTTACTCCCCGCTTTTCTAAAAAGCATTTTAAGATTTCGAACGCTACCTCTATTTCCATTGCGCGCTATGTTGACCTTCTTAATTATCCGGTCAATTATTTTTGCAGCCTTTTCCCATGGGTAGCCTTCTTTCGGACGGCGAACCCCTTCTTAATTATCCTGGGTTCAAGCACGGATCAGGCGCGCCGCGGCAGCGTCCGCCGATCTTCTGCTCCCTGGTCGCTGCTACCAGTGCTTCTCCGATCTCGCTGTCCGGTGAAAAACAAGGATGGGGTCCCTGTTCGGGCGCCACTTGCGACGAGTGAGGGAAGGCAAGCAGTCGACTCAATATGAGTGATAAGGCAAGCTTCAACTTTATTGCAAAACCTTACACATATTTATACACTAAGTTCTACCTTATGCATACTTGTCTTACAGTCATTGGCTTAGCCCTAAAGATTGCATTATCATACTCCTCCTACTTGCGGTTACTGCTACGTGGTCCGGGTTCCATCCTGTTTTTCTTATACAGTGCTGCTTCTTAGCTGTTTACCACAGCTCCTTCTCCTCAAGGCCGAGCCCTGCAGATGTCCAGCTGTTTACCAGCTTCCCAATGCCACAGCTCCCTCTTCTCAAGGCCGAGCCGTGCAGATATCTAGCTGTTTACCAGCTTCTCAATGCTGCAGCTCCTTCTCCTTAAGGTCGAGCCGTGCAGAGTGATCCCAACAATAAATTACCAACCAACAAGAGAGGATGAAAACACAGGAAGGAGAGATGAATGCCTCGACCCACCTAAATACAAATTACACAATGTTCCTCTTAGTGAGTTGTGACTAAGGTCACAGGGTGGATAATGTGGGAAACCACTGTGGGTCTGTAGGGAGTAGCAGGGTTTGACTGGAGCAACACGCTCCTCTTCAAAAGCAACCCTGATGGGTTGCAGTCAGACAGTCTCATAACTGACTATTGTTGAGTGATGTCTGGGATGAGGCGAAAGCCTTGCAGCCTGATGTTCTACGGCAAGGCCACAAAGACCTCCATCAAACGTGAGTAAGCTGACCATTATTAATAACTGAAATTCTTATTAACTATTCATTCCTATTGATCGATGCTATTTGAGTTATATAGTATCTATCGGTCTACAACAAATAAATGAATAAAAAATTAATGAACTGATTAAGTTTTTATTAATCAAATTAGTCTAAATCAATCATTAATAATTACTTATTAATAACAGTCGTTACCTATTAAGATCGATTATTTTATTTATTAGTATTTTGTGGTACTGCATTAACACTACTGTCCTCCAGTTACTTATCATGTATTTTTTTTTCTTTATCATCACTCTGATTTACTGTTGTAATTATCTACTATCAATTCATCATTATTAATTATCATTAATTACACGTGCTACACGATGGCTCTGTTCCTCACCTAGAACTTGTTATCAGTAAAGTAGTTCCTTATTAACGTGATCTTAATCCACTGGATGTTAATTCCAGTAAATATTAATCTGTATTGCTCTATCGCTAATCATTACTTCGTATATTAATTACCGGTTAATGAATTATTTATTACATTCATTAACCATAGGTCGGTGTATGTTAATCCATCAAGAATTAGCAGAGAGTGCCAGATCAGCATTTGTCCTAAACCTGCTCTCCCCACTCCCTCCTCCCAAACCGCCCGCCTGCCCTCACCCCGGAGAGTTCTGTGTAAAGACACCCACACGCACCCTGCACACCCCCCGTTTCTTTTTGATTGTCATTTTTTTAGCTATTTATTTATCTAGCCTCCCTCCCCCTTACCTTTTCTTACTCTTCTCTCTCACCACCGGGGACCGGGGACCGGGGACCAGGCAGAGGCGGCGGAGCCCAGCCCCAGCCGCCCGCCCTCCCCACCCCACCGCAGCGAGCCCCATTGCTACAAGGCTGCCAGAAGTTAATCTGCTTATGTGTAAACGTGGTGGCAGCTGAGGTATGTTTAAGAATACTGGTAAGTGTTGCTAGAAACCTACAAATATTTTCCGGGTGTTAACCGCGGGGTGCCAGCTTTGTGGGCCTACCACCCAGCACCCAGCTCTGCGCAGGTCTGGAATAAACCGGTATCTCGTCTCGGTGTGTGAGACTGGCCTATCGCACGCCGGGAAACGAAACCGCCTTTTCGGACACCACCATCAGCAAAGCAGCGACCCCGCTTTGCCTGAGGCTGCTGGGCCTGTCCTCTGGGCGCTGCTCACCACTGGAACGCATCCCGCTGGCGACGGACACGCCGACGGCCGCTAGCGAGAGGCGCGGCCCACCTCTCCGGCAGCCGGAGCCCGGCCTCGGGGACGCAGGTCTCTGCCCAGGCCGAGGCACGGGGCTGCTGCTTTCCCAGGGACGGCTTCAACCGGGAGCCGAGCCGAGCACATCGCCCGCAGGCGGACACCGAGGCGGGCCACAGCGCAGGCTGTAGCAGAGAAGGCGGCGTTGTCCACAGCGTTACCAGACTTTTTCGTTTCTTACTGCGTGCACACCCGCCACACACGCTCCCAAACCGGCCCCGGCACGAACCCCTCGCCCGCGGCCACACGCACACACGGAGACACCCCCCCTCCCCCTTCCGCCAGCAGTTTTGCCGGCCCGGGGAAGGAAGGAAGGCGGGAGACTTTAGGACCCCGCGGCGTCCCTGCCGCACCCGTGCCCCCCTCCCGCCTTTCGTCCTCAGTCCGTCGGTCGGCCAGTCCGTCGGTCAGTCACCCTGCTGAAGGTATGCGAGGCACAAAGCGGGGGTATTGTTTAGGCTCTGTCAGGAGTCAACGAGGCGCAAGCCTGAGGGAAGGAACAAGGCAACCGCAAAGGGAACGCAACTGCCGACCTTTGAGTGAACTATCGTAAGTAACATCTAATTAACATCGACTCGGCATAGCACAAGCCTGCCCTCCGGTAGGGGAAGACCCCTACCCACAGAAGCCCCTTCCTCACGGGGCACGCGCAGTAAAAAAGGAGGACGCTGTCGCCGTGGAGACGAGGCTTGCGGGAACCAACAGGCGCAAGGGCGCCTGCGCCAGCTCTCAAGAAAATAACGGTGACTTGTTGCTCGGAGCGTAGAAATATTTTCCCTGCGTTAACCGAGGCGCGCCAGCTTTGTGGGCCTACCACCGGCACCCAGCTCGGCGCAGGGGCGGAAGAAAAGCCGCCGTCTCGACTCCGTGTGTTTCCCGGCGCTCTGCGCACCGGGTGACGGAACCCGCGTTTGGCACAACAGCCCCGCTGCGCGCGGGCCGCCGCCGCCGCGCGGTGAAAACCAACGAACGCGAACGGCGGGGGAGGTGAAAAACGAAAAGAGAAAAAAAAACCCCAACCCAACCGACCCAAACAGAAACCTCCGAAAAGCGCCGCCATCCCCCCTCCCCTAGCCAGCCTCTGCGCCAGGCTCCCTCCCCCGCCGCCGCGCCGCCGGGGGGGCCGGTTGCCGGGCAGCGGGGCGCACGCGGCTGCAGCCCCCCTTGCCCCCCGCTGCTCCGGGGCGCCGGAGAGTCTGCGGCCGGGGGGGGCCGCACCCACCGGCCTGCGGGTCCGGAGCTGCAGCGCAGGGAGGGGGAGCGCGCGCGCGCGCGGGGGGGGGTGGCTGAGTGACTCTGAGCGCGCGTGTGTCGCGGGGGGGGGCGGTGTCTGCAGGATCGCGGGCGCAGACTTTAATATATTTATTTTTAACAACGGCTTCTTTAGCCTGGGGAAGTGGAGGGTCAGGGCACTGCAGTGCTCAGTTTGGGATCCTTCCCTTAGAGTTGAATTCGACCCCGGGGCCGTAGGGGAAGTCGTCAAATTTGGTGACGGTATTTGACGGGTAGCTGGATTATACGGGGGAGGTAAGTGATCTAGGGGGTCCCAATCCTTCTTTTCCTTTTCTATGTGTTGCTCCCCTACGGTCTTATTTTTATGAAAAATGCCCACACAGGCCTTTATCCATAAACTAGCATACTCGCTCTCCTCTTGGCAAAACGGTTCCTTAGAATTTACGTACAGGTTTAGCGCCTGACAAACCCAATCCTCAAATGACCCAAATACAGGCCAAAAAAAACGTGGGGTCTCAAGGGGTTCTTTGTCCATTTTACCATACAATATTTAACTAATTTCTCTTTTGTCTTCCCTTTTCCAGGGCCCTTATTATTCCAATGTTTTAACATTATTCCTAATGGGATCTCCGGAGGTATTTTTAGTAATTCGCTCCCTTTCTTCTGGTCCTGGATTCTCGATTTCGTCTGACCCATCTAGGAATTTTTACTGTGGCAATTCCTACAGCCCTTGGTTACCAAGCAGAGTGTCTTGCAGGGGGTTTCAAACTTCTCACTCACCTATGGATCCTATAAAAATCGCTTCGGTCCTTCACCGGCCAAGTCCCTCGCGGGAGATTGGAACCGCGGTTAGAAGACCTCCACAATCGCTTCGGAACTAGCTTCCGTCTCAGTCACACTCTTACACACACAGGCAACCGAATCCCACCCAACCGAACGGTATACACCTTAAATACTTACAACCCCGTCGTCTTCATTCGGATCTTCGCGCGCAGAATTACGGGCAAAATAAACTGCTGCAGCCGGCAAGGGAGCTCATAAAAAATCAAATTCTTTGCTTGCCCCTATTTGGGTTCAGGATGGTGTTAGTCCCGACCCGACCCGATCAGGAGCCACCAAATGGTGGGGCGCCCCTCCTAGATCAAGTCAGTATTCAGGAACCAAGACCATCCCGGACGAGTCCCCAGTTGTGATAAATGATTTAGTCCCAAACAGGATTCCAATTTAAGTTTGCAATTTATTAAACAAATAGAGGCAAGCAAACAGCGCTGGGTGCGCCGGGAGTCTCCGCTCCACCAAGACGCACACCTTCACTTCTTACAATTCCTTCCTTTATACTTCTCTAGGCTTCGTTTCTTGCCTTTCTCCGCCTTTTTCTTGGAAGATGACTCTTTCTTTAAGTACGTCACCACTTCCCCGGTCTGCGCATGCTTCATCTTTTTCTAGGTGGTCGTCCGGTGGTCGTTGGGAGGAAGATGCTCCTCTTCGTCAGTGCACTCTACATGACCTCTCTGTTTGTGCAGGCGCTCCGTTATTCTACTTATATTATGCTACCTTATTTGGCTATACATTTTCTTGACATTTCTGCGGTTATTTACAACACTGGTTTGCACTAGTATATCAGGAACTAACTTACATATCAGGAGGCTACATAAGTTACACATATCAAGGGAGTTACCCAAACTATACTTATCAGGAAGTTACATAAAGACTACCACTCCCCTGTTTATGGTCATGCCCTACATATATTCCTTTATTTCAATATAAATGACATTTGCTTCAAGCTTATATTCACTAGATTTTCTTTACACGAATCGCTCATTCCTCACAGTTTCAGGGACAATGGAGCTTTTCTTAGTAGCGGGAAGAGCAAGAAACCTCCACAAATTACAGCTGGGAAGGTTCTGTCTGGATGTGAGAAAAAATAATCCTCACTGAGAGGGTAGTCTTGTGCTGCAAGAGATCACCCAGAGGGAGTCTGGATTATCCCATGGCTTTGTGTTTCAAGGAGCAGCTGGTGAGGGTGGAGAGCCATCAGTGAAGGCATAGAAATGCCAGGGTGAGAGCTAGGTGGGAAAGCAAGATGGCTGTCAGCAAGCTGAAGGGAAAGAGGTGAGGCATGGGACAGTGTAGGGCAGCCTGCATAGAGATGGCCAAGGGTTCTAGCAAGACCGAGAGGTCCAAAAGGACTGAGGTCTTTGTCGTCTTGACTATAGCAGCTGTCTCTACCACCAGGGCCAGTGAGACAAAACTTTATTCTTCTCTTCTCAGAAACTGCCTTCCCAGGACCTGGGCTCAGGGTTTGGCCTTGCCTGCTTCATAAAACGAACCAAGGGTTTTCTCAGCATTACAGCCACCTGTGCAGTGCCCTTGCCTACCTGCAGTCACCGTCTCCAAGTATCTGCTCTAATGAGTCAATGAGGAGCCTTTGGCAGTAATGGGTCTCATTAAGTCCCATTAATGCTTCAAGGTATTTTGGGGTTTGCTTCTGGCTTTGACTTCTTGAGAGGTTTGTTCAGTCTTCTCCCAGTATCTGAGGTTCACGGACTGAGCCCCAAATACACCATGGGGCTCCTTAAAACACAGAAAGCCCTAACAAGTCATGCCTCTTCCTGTAACGTTCTCCACGTCTGCAAGACTCGTATAGCTAATCTGAGTTGTTTCATAGCGTGGTTAAGAAGGAAGATTTCAAAGTGCACCTAATAAAGTTATTTTTAATTTTAAAGGCGGTATTTTGTTAATTTCAGTTTAAAGAAGTGATAGAAGCATTATCCAACTGATATGGATCCTGAGTGTCAGGAGCGTCTCCTGAGGAGGTCTGGACAGGTAGGAAAAGCAGTCCCTTGAGATCTGACACTGGGTGGACAACCTTGCTCCTCACCTCCCCAGACTCCCCACCTGTCGTTGGCCACCTGGGATTTACATCACTTTCCCTTCATCAGACTTCTCTGAACTCTGGGAGCTGAATGTTAGAGCTCCATTGCACCATCTCCCACCCACTTTCCTTAGAGGACTGGCTGCACACAGGCACAGAAGGATGTTTCCCATTTGCAAGCAAAGCAAAGTAAAGCACGATCAAGTGTCTTAAGCAATAAAACACTCCTCAACCATATACTAAGTACAAGCTGCCTCTAATGAGGTCGCCTTTCTACAAGGGATGATCTTACGAGAAATGTTTTAGATAGATAGATAGATAAAGGTAGATACAATTAAAAGAGTTGGCTAAAGATACCGTTATACTACTGAAAGACAGGCAGGCTTTTAGTCCCTGAAGCTCAAAGCAGCAGTGTGGGTGGGAAGTATCTGAATGAACAAAGAGTAAGGGAAGGAGAATAATGGAAAGGGCCTTTGTCTAGACAGTCTGCTGAAAACATTACTTCAGAAATGGTCATTGTATCAGCACAGGTGAAAATATATGAAAGATTAGAATTATTAACTACAAAAGACATTAACCACTTGATCCAGTGTGGCCTGGCAGCAAAGGCAGCCAGCAGTGTCCTGACGTGTATAAAGAGGAGCCTCGCCAAAAGAGTGAGGGAAGTGGTTGTCTCCCCATGCTCATTGCTTGTTAGACCACCTGTAACCAATTATATCCAGTTTTAGGGCCCCAGTTCAGGTGTACTGATCTGGCTGGGATGGGGTTACCTTCCTTCATAGCAGCCTGTGTGGTGCTATGTTTTGCATTTGTGCCTTAAACAGTGTTGATAACACACCAGTGTTCTGGCTATTGCTGAGCAGTGTTTGCACTGTGTCAAGGCCTTCTCTGCTCCCTCCCAGTGAGTGGGCTGCAGATGGGCAAGAACAGCTGACCCCAACTGACCAAAGGGATATTCTCTAACGTACGACGTTGTGCTGAGCAATAAAAGCTGGGACAGAGGAAGAAGGAACTAGAATTTTTTTGTTACAGGAATCACTTCCTAGTTCACATGCAATCCATTGCATAGCATTAGTAAAAGGCCTTAGACCTTCATAAGCGGTGAACTTTCACCTAGCTACTGATGAAGTTCTACTGAACTCTTACTTAGTCGCGTGAGGGAAGGCCCTGAAACTGGTGTAAATTAGAAAGATAAGATAGCCACATCCATCAGCAGAGGTTGCCTCATCGAGAAACGAAAAAGAACGGCCCGCTTGGAGACAGTGAAAGGATCCAATGAGGAAAAAGGAGACCCCAGACCCAAATACTCCAACTGGACTAAACCGTCTCACAAGGGGAGGGGAGCTTAGACTGTAAGGGTATAATTGTCCAGAGAGTCTCTGGTTCGGGGTCCATCTCCAGAGGCACTCAGCTCAAGCTGTTCTTCACCACTGTACCGCTTAATAAATTCAACTGGTATACGTCATGTCAGAGATTCTGCTTCAGGAAACCTAGGGTTGAGCCTGAGGGAAGAGAAAGCACCCAAGAGAGACTCTGTGTGTGTGTGTGTGTGTGTGTGTGTGTGTAGAGTCAAAAGGCGCACACGTCGGCTCACTGGAGTCTCCTGCTGCAAAGGGACTCCAGACCCAGCAGTTAAAGTCTCGGGTGTTGTGTGTGCAACTCCTTGATTGGTGTGTGAATGCTCAGGCAGCGGCTTCTCCATTAACATTTTGTCATTCAAAGAGTCTTCTGTGTGGAGACTGGCTGGGCATCATTTTTGCTTGTGGGAGGTGGTGAGTGGTTGCCTTTGCGTTGCTTGTTATTATTATTGGTTGTTGATTTTTAAAAAATCTCTTTCTTTCACCTGCTAAGCTGTCTTTATCTTGACCCACAACTTTCCGTGCTTTATTTCTTCCTGTTCTCTCTCCTGTCCCAGTGGGGAAGGGGGGGAAAGAGTGAGCGGCTGCGTGGCTGCCGGGCTATTGGCCAGAGTCAATCCACCACATCAAGGAAGACGTTGACAACTGGGAGTGACTTCAGTGGGAGGCTGCCAAGATGCGCAGGGGCTGCAGCACTTGCCTGGGGAGCAGAAACTGAGGGAAAGGGCTGCCTTCGGCCTGGGAAAGGGAAGGTCTGGGGAACCTCATAGCAGCCAGCCAGTCCCTGCAGGGAGGTTTTCAGGAAGATGGAGCCAGTCTTGTCACCGTGGTGCTTGGCAGGACGATAATAGACGATAGTCAAATGTTGAAATAAGGAATGTTGAGGCTGGAGATAGGGACAATCTTTCTCTCCATAAGGGCATCCAAACATTGAAGCAGGTTTCCCAGAGATGTTTTCCTGTCTTTGTCCTTGGACATTTTCCAGCCCCCATGTGGCAAAGCCTTGAGCAAAGTGGTCTGACTCCGTAGCCGATTCTGCTGTGAGCATGAGGTTGGACTGGAGACCTACTGAGGTCCCATTCAGGAGAGTGGAAAACTAAATGATGCTGTGGTTCCTTCCTCTCTAGGTGTGCCCTTGATGACAGTAGGGAAAGCTGTCAGGTTCCCCGTGACCATGGAAGTAAGTCAGATGCTGGCATAGTCAGATCAGCTGAAGTTGTCTTCTCCTCCTCCAGGCAGTGTTGCTCAGATGCAGGACTGCTTCACAGGTATCCCCAAACAGCCCTGGTTATTTCCTTTGCTTCACCGTTCATTCCCTTTTCATTCTTTTCCCACCTCTCAAGTCCTGCTCTTTAACCATCCTTATCCCCACCCATGCAAAAAGCCAAGGACTTTTCACTGTTTATCCAGTGGCCCTGCATTTGCTCACTTTGAACCCTCCTTTGGTGTCTCTGCGGTGGTTACTGTGGTGCTTTCTACCTCGCATTGCAACTCAACGCCAGTACTCTTTTCTTCTCTGTAGTGTCCTGCAGCTACTTAAGTTCTGATCTTGTTAGAGGCACCACGACTCAGGATGGCCGTTGGCACGCATACTTTAAAAGCTGGACTGTTGGAGGTTCAGTCCAGAGGGACCTTGGCACACCTGGGATTTGGCCAGCAGAAACCTCAAGGTTTTGAAGGAAAAGCTCAGAAACAACTCCATGCAGCAGCATGGACAGGGACCTGACTGACTAAGGAGTGTCCTGAGGTGAAGTATCTGGGAACTGTGACAATGCCATATGAGTCAGTGGTTCTCACATTTCGAAAGGAGAGTGGAGTGTCTGGAGGAGGTCTGCCAACTTGAAGTGAAGGGCCTAAAGGATGAGCTGTGGGGAGAGTCTGAGGGAGCTGGGTGTCTGTAGCCTGCTGAAGTGGAGGCACGGGTTTACCTAGCAAGAGCCTGCACCTGCCTGGAGGGATAACGGAGCCAACCTGTTCTCTGCAGTCACCATTGATACGACAGAAGGAACAGCCACAAGCTGCCTCTTGGGAGCTTTAGGCTGAACCTCAGGAAAAATAAAATGGACTAGGAGGAGCGTTGCCATGATCTCCACCTCTGGAGCTCTTCAAGTTTCAGCGCCGCAAAGTCACGGCCAGCCTGGAGGCTGGACTAGAGACCCCCTCGCAGCAGTCTCTTTCCCAACAGGCCTGTGCCTTGCCACATGTCATATGAGAAGAGACTAAGCTGGAGGAGAGGGTCTCTACATCACAGGACAATTCAGGGTGGAAGGAGGGTCAGGAGGTCTCTGGTGTTGCACTGGCTCCAAGCAGGGCCAGCTCTGAGGTCAGACCAGCTTGCTCGCTAAATGCCAGAATCCGGAGAAAGAGTTTACACATGAACCAGGCATCTGTGCCGCCATTACAGAAATGGAGACAAGGCCTTTGACCAGCTCCCTGAACACAGCTATTGGTACGTCATGCCCCCTGAGAACATCCATCCTCCCGGGAACATCCATCTTCTTGTCCAAAGGAGTGGGATCCTTATGCAACTATCCTGCCATATCTCCAGACCATGGGGTGCTTTACACTGTAAACAGAACTGAAGGAAAGCCTCTGACTTGGGTACGGTCAACTGAATTGCTAAAAGAGGGCAAGATGGAGGGATCTCGGAGCTTCCAGGTTCTTCCTGAAGATAGAAGGCCTCAGATATAGGAACAGAAGATAACAGTTTTGAACTAGCCTAGGCTTTAGATCATTTCACATGTGATGGCTCTGCTCCATCCTTTCAGTCATTGGCACCCAGAAACCTCATCTGCTTTTCCTTCCTCTCCTCCCAAAAGCTGATCAAGTGATGGGAAGAAAGGAAGGAGAAAGGCCCTAGGCCTCTGTGACTCACCTGGGCTCTGGCACTTGGAGGGCCACAGTGTCATCCATTGTACACCCCATAAAGAATCAAGCTGGGAAGTGACTCTTCACGTACAAGTGAACAAGGTCGATGCACAGGCAAGGCTGTGTCTGGAGACCAGTACACCTAGAGCATCGATCAAGCTGGGGCTGAAACTCAGGCCTGGTCTTCAATGGTCTCCTGGGCCCATGGACAGAGGTGTGGATGGACCCCCCAGGGTCCTGAAGGCCTGTGGATGCTCTCAGGGCCCTGACACTGCCCCCATGGGATCCCACCTGCCAGTGCCCTCAATAGGCCAAGTTCTCATTCCCGCATGTGCAGGGTCTGTGCTCGGCTACTCTCCTTCCCCGCTTCTGTGCAGATCTGGGAGACCACAGTTTCATGCTGACTACAACCAAGGCTGAAACTGGTCTTCCCATCCCTGACCAACTTTTCCTCTTTTGGGAGTACAAGGTCCAGGTGAGCCTCAGACTGGGTGGCACAGTTAGAAGCTGACCCACACACAAGATCCCGCCTAACCTGTTGCATGTCCCATAGAGAACATCCACACATCTGACCTGCTCTGGTAGCAAGCAGGGCATCCTCCACTTCTCGCCTTCCCTGTTAGTCTCACCTAAAGATGTTGTATCTCCGTCAGTCACAAAAGCTGTGGGAGCTGTCCTTTTCCGTCTTGGCTCTTGCTCCCCTAACGTCACAGCTTTGCGATGGCATGTTGTCCTCCTGCTGTCTGTGCTCCAGGCTGTGGGCTTTGGTGCACATTAGGCCTGTAGCACCTCAGATGTGGCACCAGGGCCAAGGGCAGATTTGTCACATGGACACCTGATACCAAAAGATTGGCCCTCTTTGTGTGGAAAGGCTTCACAGCCGATGTGTGCTGGAGTGGATGGCAGGAGGCAACATAATGATGAAGGAGGTTCTCACAACGAGAGCAAAAGCTGCAGTCCCCAAGACCAGACAGAAAACGGCCTTGGGCTGTGCAGCCCTGGCAGGAGAGGGGTTTGCTGTCCCAGGTGACTCTTGCAGCAATGCGTGGGGCCTGTGACAGAGGTGAAGCCGATCTCCAAGAAGGACAAGCTGCTGCTGAGAAAGTCCCCGGGGGAGGACAGCCTGTCATCCAGCCACACTGTGGACATCATGCTGGGGGCTGACTGGCTAGATAGCAGCTCTGCAGAGAAGTACCTTAGGGTCCTGGAGGGCAAGCAGCTGAGCATGAGCCAGCCATGCAGCCTCGCAGCAAAGGCCAGCAGCCTTCTGGGCTGCATTAGGAAAAGCATTGCCGGCAGATGGAGGGAAGTTAACCTTCTCCTCCACTGAGCACCGGTGGGCCACATCTGGAGTGCTGTGTCCAGTGCTGGGCTCCCCAGTGCAAGAAAGTTGTTGACCTGCTAAAGCAAGGCTATCAAAGGGCCACAAAGCTGATTTAAGGGACCGCAGCATCTTCCATAGGACGGAAGGCTGAGAGGTCTGGGACCGTTAAGCCTGGAGAAAAAATTGCTCAGGAGTGTGGAGTAATAGGGCACGGACTGTGGCAGGGCTTCAGGCCAAAGACCTTTATTGTTAGCATAGCGTGCTTTTTACACAAATACAGCCCGTTCACGCACCTAAAAGTGCTACCCGGTTGGCTATTGCTTTAAGTCCACGCGACTCTCACAGAGGCAGGATTGGTCGCCTCTGTATGTCCACGCGCTCCTTTGCTTCTTCTTAGTTGTTTACCACAGCTCCTTCTCTTCAAGGTTGAGCCCTGCAGGTGTCCGGCTGTTTACCAGCTTCTCAATGCCACAGCTCCTTCTCCTTAAGGTCAAGCCATGCAGGGTGATCCCAATATCACCCCCTTTTTGTTTATCTATAAACAAAACCTGATGGTTCATTCGCAACCCGAGGACTGTGAGGAAGATGAACCATCTGTACACTCTTCTATCGTCCTGCACCACGAACTCAGCCCAGCAGTCGGTAGGTGCCAGCTTTACGTGGGCGTCCCCACGGAGGCAACGGTGGCCTTGCCGTACACCGGCCCACTGCCCTTTGGGAAATCCCGGTATTTATACATTTGCAGAGGAACGAGTTTCGACACACGTGGCCAGCGAGTGTCAGAACACGCCTTGGTTGCCACCTTTCAACACAGAGAGCCTATGGCATACGCGCCCGCTGGCCAGACGTGCTGCACGTGCCCCAGCCACCCTGTCTGTTGGTTCGTAGGCTTTGTTCACGCGGCATATTACCATAATCCAGCAGTCACATATCAACCATGCTCAAGCCAATAGCAGAATGTTACAAGGCAAACAAAATTGTGAATTGTGCTTTATATTCCTCCGTTACTGCATGTCTTCCCCATCCTCCCCTAACCTTGATCAACTTTCTTATCTCTTGGGCTGTTTTCTCTCACCCAGCATAGTATCTGTTTCTTACCCAGCCATCCATTTTCTGATATTCTAACTGCAGTTTTCTCACAGGCCAAAATTCCATCTGTTAACCCCTCCGTATGTATACGATAATTGGCGATAATTTCCATTTCTGCCGACAAGCTAACTATTGCTTTTTCTAGCTGAGATAAACGTCTGAGTCCCAAACAGGATTCCAAATGAAGTTTACAATGTATTACATTATATACATTAACCACTCTGCTAGACTTAGGCTTGCGGACATACAAGGATACGTAGGACAGAAGGTTACACTTCATCACACGAATCAGATGAACATATTTCACATAGCTGTACTACTCCTCGTGATGGGAAAAGCGCCCGTACAAAGCTATGATAACCTTTATTATATCTCACCAAGGGATTTGTAGTTATAGAGTGCTTTGCCCTAAAAGCTTTCCATGTTCCTCTAATGATACCGCTAATTTCAGTCTGATTAATTATCTGTGTTATAAATGATTTAGTCCCAAACAGGATTCCAATTCAAATGTACAATTTATTAAGCGAATAGAGGCAAGCAAACAGCGCTGGGTGCGCCGGGAGTCTCCGCTCCAGCAAGACGCACGCAGTACAGTTCCTGTTCCTGGTTTATATCCTGTCCGTTAATACATATTCATGAACAGGCGTGTCTTCTTTGGCACATGCCCTCTTCTCCTTCTAGGATCTTCTCGAATCTTCCTCAGCGTGATCCTGTTCGCTAATACATATTCATGAATAGGCGTGTCTGCTAATACATGTTAATGAACAGGCGTGTCTTCTTCAGCGCATGCCCTCTTCTTCTGCTAGAGTCTTCTCGAATCTCCCTCGTCGTGCCCCCAGGATGACCCCAAACCGTATGCATGCACTTTCTTTACACAATACTATGCGGTCAGTGGTCAAACTGGTTTGAGCTGATATACCAGCCAAGTAGTTTAACTTTCTCCTGTAAAATACCCCTTTTTATGGTGCAGGAGAAATCCATAAAAGTCCAGAAGGTTACACTTCATCACACGAATCAGATGAACATATTTCACAATCCCCCATCTTTTTCTTTATAGTATTGATTCGTGTTTTCGTTTCCAACTGAGTACTGCAGATATCTGCATTCCTTGTATAACCGAGTAGATTAATCTAGTAACAATTCCCCACATATCCCCAATACAACTATCCCGATTTTAGTAAGCCAATCACCACCCATAAAATCTCCCCAAAATCCTCCTAGATTGATTCCATTCCAAGTTTATCTCTCAGGAGGCCATTCGTTATACACCTGGACTCCTAGTCGCTCTCCCTAATTTATGGGTAACAGGAAAAAACTAGGTTTTATTGTTGATTACACGTACGGGCTGTACAATTAGAAAAGGTCCTCAGTTTTCCCATTTTTCTGGGGTAAACCCCAGCTGGACTTGTTCCAATATTGACTACAGTTATTTGCCGTAGTCAGAGTCAAGGAACTCACCCCAAGTAGAACTAGAAGAGGTCCGGTCAGGGCCATAGTGGTCGGCGGTCACAGCCCAAAGGGGTTGCAGCCCTTGGCAGACCCTTTTTAAGCCGCAACACCAGTTCCCCTCTGGTCTTGCCCTCTTCCTTCCTTTAAGGGAGTGCTTTCTTAGTACCCAAATTAATTGAGCACTGCTTGTGAAGGCCAGAGCTTTGCTAGATCAGTGGTTTGTCCAGACCTGAGCACTTGCCCGAGCCTGGCGATCCTCTTTATTTGCAAGGCTTTATGGCTACAGAAAACTGCCAGTTAGCCTGCAGTTCTTACAAATAAACACCACCTTCTACACCAAGGACAAATTCTAGTTCCAGCTCCTTTTTCCTGTTCTTCTTTTGCCAACAACTCCTTCCGATGATACTCGTTTGGAGTACCCATTGTTGTTTCCTATTACCCTTTCCCATTGTTTTCCAAACTTGGGGATTACTTACATGGCTCTCCATAGCTTCCCATGGCCATCGTTCACCTCGATTTGTTCCACCACAAACGTAACAATTAGTTATATTCAATGACTTAGCAATGTTTTCAGCAAGATTTACAAGTAGATTTTTAGCAACTGTGGGAATTTCATGTTTCACTCCTGTTTCTATTACAGGAGTAGCCGCAATAAAATTCCCACAGCGATTTAGTCAGATGTGACCTTCCACTCCTTCCCTGGACCTTTCACTCGTGACACATGTGTCCATCCTTTTTCAGCAGTTCTCACAGCTGTTTCTGTAGTGAATAAAACAAGGAAAGGTCCTTCCCAGAGGGGAGATAGGTTTCCTTCTTTCCATGTTTTTATCAGAATTTTATCTCCTGGTTCTAACTGATGAATTGCAAATCCTAAAGGTGGTGTTTGGGCCACCATCCCAATCTCTCTTCATTCTTTTAATCTTTTTCCAATGGTAATTATATCTTGTTGGATACTATGATCCTCAATTACATTGTTCCCCAGAGGCATTCCTTGAAAATAAGGCATGCCATAGAACATTTCATATGGCGATATTCCAGTCTCACTGTATGTTTTCGTTAAGTGCCAATGGTAAACGTTTCGTCCAGGGCATTTGTGTCTCAATCATTAATTTAGCCAATTGTTGTTTTATTGTTTGATTCATTCTTTCTACCTTCCCCGAGCTTTGTGGGTGCCACAGAGTGTGGTATTCCCACTGAATACCTAATGATTGACATAATAGTTTTATTATTTTAGAAGTAAAGTGTGTGCCCTGGTCAGAATCAATGTACTGGATTATCCCATATCTAGGTATCAAATGTTCTAATAAAATTTTTACCACCATCTGTGCCATAGCTCGTGCTACAGGGTACGCTTCTACCCACTGTGTTAAATGATCTACTATTACCAATAAATATTTTATCCTCCCTACCTTAGGCAATTCAGTGAAATCGACTTGTACTTTCTCAAAAGGTCTGTAAGCTGTTTTTCTCCCTCCCGTGGCTGCTTGTCGAAACACTGTCTTATTTACCTTTTGACAAATTAAGCAACCTTGTGTAATTTGCTTTGCTATTTCAAAAATTCCAATACAACCAAATTGTTTAAGAAAATGATCACTTAACGCTTTTGTACCCCAATGTGTTTGTGCATGCAAACGTTCTAATAATCGCCTGGTGTAGGCTTTTGGCAGCATTTCTCGCCCATCGGGCAGTGCCCATTTTCCTTGTTCTAATTTAGCTCCTATTTTCTTCAATTTTGTTTGTCCTTCTGGGGTAAACTCCTTCTCTCTTTCCTCTCGTCCTTCTTTGCTGGTGTCCTCCTTTGTTTGTATGACATTAATTTTGGCAACTTTAGTCCTCAAGGCTGCTTCCTGGGCCTCTTTAGCTGCTAAGTTATTTCCTCTAGTTCGGTAATCACCAAAAGTCCCTTTTGGTGTCCCCTCACATGTACCACTGCTATCTCCTTTGGTTCTCTTAACGCCTTTAAAATTTTTACTATTAATTCTTGATGTATTAAATTCCTCCCGTGAGTATTAATCCAACCTCTTTCTTCCCAAATTTTTCCAAAAGTGTGGACCACCCCATATGCGTATTTAGAATCTGTAAATACAGTCCCGCTTCTTCCTTTTAATAATTCCAGGGCCCTACATAGGGCATACAGCTCACAAGCCTGAGCTGACCATGATGGACTAAGAGGTCCTGATTCCACAATTTCTAAGTCCTTGTTAATTATTGCATATCCCGATTTTCTCTTCCCTTCTACCACTCGGGAGGAGCCATCTATAAACAGCGCTTCTCCATTTTACAACTCAGCATCTCTTAGATCTGGTCTCACCTTAGTCTGGGTCTCAATTACCTCTAAACAGTTATGTTGTAATTCCTCTGGTGGTTCTCCAAACAAAAATTGTGCTGGACTCTGAGCAGAAGTCACCCTCAGTTCTAAGTCAGGGGAGTCTATTAGTATTGCTTCATACTTTAGGATCCGGCTGTCCGTTAACCATTTTTCCGCTTCTTGTTGTAAAACATTTCTGACATTGTGTGGGGTATACACTGTTAAAGGAGCACTAAAGGTAATCTTCCTAACTTCCTCTATTAATAATGCTGTAGCAACCAAAGCTTGGAGACAAGCAGGCCATGCTCTGCTTACTGGATCAAGTAACTTAGAACAATGCCCCATGGGTTTTTTGGATTCCTGCCCAGTCTTGAGTAAGAACTCCATATGCTGTCTGGCTTGATGTATTCACAAAGAGATAGAAAGGTTTTTCTAGATCTGGGAGGCTCAATACAGGTGCTTGTATTAATGCCCTTTTTACTTCCTCAAATCTCTGATCATCTTCAATAAACCACTTAAGTTGGTTATTAGTTAATTTTTCATATAAGAATTTTACTTTATCACTATAATTTTCAAGCCATGGTCTACAATATCCTACTAATCCCAGTATTTGCCTAATTTCCGTTTTAGTCTGTGGGGGTCTTAAGGATAGAATCCCAGATACCCTATCAGGATCTAACTTCTTCCTTCCCTTACTCAGCCAATGTCCTAAATATTTTACTTCTTGTTCTACAAACTGTAGCTTTGATCGGGACACCTTTAATCCCTTTTCCCCTTGAAAATTTAACAATTTAATGGTGGTTTTTCGGATCCCCTCTTCAGTTTCTCCTGCTACTAATGAATCGTCCACATATTGCAATAATTTTACCTCCTTAGGTATTGTGAAATCTTGTAGAATTGTTTCTAAAGTTTGTCCAAATAGATTTGGTGACTCCGTAAACCCTTGTGGTAACACAGTCCATCTTAATTGTTGTTTTTGTCCTGTTTCGGGGTCCTCCCACTCAAAGGCAAAATAATCTCTGGATGCCTCATCCAGAGGACAGGCCCAAAAAGCATCTTTCAAATCTATTACACTATACCAAGTATGTTTGGGAGATATATGACTCAATAAAGTATAAGGATTTGCCACCACAGGGAATTTAGTGATTGTTCGCTGATTTACAGCTCTTAAGTCCTGCACCATCCTGTATGACCCATCCGGCTTTTTTACGGGAAGAATGGGCGTGTTACGAGGTGACATACATGGTTCTAGGGTTCCTTTTTCCAAAAGTCTGTCAACTACAGGTTTTAATCCTTTTCGACCCTCCATAGGTATAGGGTATAGCTTGATTCTAATTGGGCGGTGCGGATCTATTATTTGAACGCTTATGGGGTTCATTTTGTCTTTCCAGTTTCCCCTTCCTTATACCACACTGAGAGGTTAATAGCTTCTTCATCCTCTTGTGTTAAAGTGTATAATTTAATCTGCAATTTGTCCCCTTGACTCTGAATGCTCAAGTTTAACTTCAAAATCAAATCCCTTCCTAATAAATTGTATTCCGCTTCAGGGAGCAAAAGTAAATCATTAAGACAAATTTTCTTTTCTGTTTCTACTTCTACATCTTTCAATATATTTACTTTAAAAGGCTCTCCTTTTGCTCCTGCTACTGACACGTAACTCTTCCCTTTTTCTATTCCTTTTGGAAGTTTTTGAATGGTTGACTTTTCGGCCCCTGTATCCACTAAAAATAAAACTTCCTCTTTATGGGGACCAATCAATAATTTTATCAAGGGCTCTGTTGATGTTGAAGTCCCCAGAAGATAGAGCCCCCGACACCCCTAATCTTCTTTGAACATCTTCTCATCTTGTTCCCGCTGACGGCAGTTCTTCTGAACATGTCCCCTCTTGTTACAGTAGTAACAGACGGGAATTGTAAATCTTCCTCGATAAGGCTGTCCCCGGGGTGTCTGCTCTATTCTTTTTTCCCTTTTCTCTCCAGGAGTCGTCTTATTTTTCTGACTTTCCCTTACTGCTGCTACAAAAATTTTTGCTTTTGCTTTTTGTTTTTCTTCGTCCCTCCTAACATAGACTTTCTGGGCTTCTCTAAGTAACTCCTCTAATCCTCTTTCTTGCCAATCCTCCAATTTTTCTAATTTCCTTCTTATATCCCCCCAGGATTTAGCTACAAATTGTGTTCTAAGGAGTGCGGTCCCAGCCACTGTATTCGGATCAATTCCAGAATACATTGGTAGGTTTTTCCTCAACCTCTCCAACCATTCTGTTGGAGATTCGTCTTTCCCTTGTTGTTCATTAAATGCTTTAGTAATGTTTTGCCCTCGGGGAACCGCTGCCCTTATTCCCTGTATGATTAACGTTCTCAAATCCCTCATATTTTGTCTTCCTGGGGGTTGTTGATGATCCCAGTGGGGATCCACATTTGGCCACTTCTGATCTCCCGGGGGTCCTGCCTGACTCTGTCTTTCCCAAATTCTCATTCCAGCTTGTCTAATCATTCCCCTTTCCTCAACAGTGAATAGGATCCCTAAAATGGACTGTATTTCTTCCCAGGTATAAGTATTGGGGCCTAGGAATTGGTCCAATTTTTCAGCTACTCCGAGGGGATCATCTAATAGGGTCCCCATTTCTTTCTGGAAATTTCTCACGTCTGTGGTATTTAACGGGACTGCCACAAACCCCATGCCTCCCTGATTGCCTCCGAGGGGTACTTCTCGTAAGGGATATAGAGAAGCTCCCTCAGATACAGCAGTCCTACTTCTCGTACATGCAGCCGGAGGTCGATCTAATTCCGGTGCTGTTGGTGGTGGAGATAGGGGCAACGGTGGTACAGAGAGAGGTACTACGGCCACCGGAGGGGGAGCCGCCGCCGGAGATGGATTATTAGAACATGGAGGCGGTAGGTTATCCAGTGGCTCCCATTTATCATCTTTTTCCTTTTCACTTTTCCCCTCTTCTTCTTCCTCAAACTTTTCATCTGTTTTTAATGTAAGTATTGAGGCTGGAAAAGAACGTAAAGTTCTGTCCCATAATCCTGCATAATCACTTTCCTCCTGACTAAAAGGTTCCTTTGAATTAACATATATATTTAAGGCCTGGCAGACCCAGTCTTCAAAAGATCCAAAAGCGGGCCAAAAGACATGTGGTCTCAAACGTTCTTTTGGCCATTCTACCATACAATATTGAACTAATTTTAATTTACTTTTTCCTTTTCTGGGGCCCCTATCATTCCAATTTTCAATCATTATTCCTAATGGACTCTCCGGAGGTATTTCTAGTAATTCGCTCCCTTTCTTCTGGTCCTGGGGTCTCGATTTCGTCTGACCCATCTAGGAATTTTTACTGTGGCAATTCCTACAGCCCTTGGCTACCAGTAAGAGTGTCTTGCAGGGGGTTTAGGACCTATCACCCACCCACGAATCCTATAAGAATCGCTTCGGTCCTTCACCGGCCAAGTCCCTCGCGGGAGATTGGAACCGCGGTTAGAAGGCCTCCACAATCGCTTCGGAACTAGCTTCCGTCTCAGTCACACTCTTACACACACAGGCAACCGAATCCTACCCAACCGAACGGTATACACCTTAAATACTTACGACTCCGTCGTCTTCGTTCGGATCTTCGCGCGCAGAATTACGGGCAAAATAAACTGCTGCAGCCGGCAAGGGAGCTCATAAAAAATCAAATTCTTTGCTTGCCCCTATTTGGGTTCAGGATGGTGTTAGTCCCGACCCGACCCGATCAGGAGCCACCAAAAGGTGGGGCGCCCCTCCTAGATCAAGTCAGAATTCAGGAACCAAGACCATCCCGGACGAGCCCCCAATTGTTATCAATGATTTAGTCCCAAACAGGATTCCAATTCAAATTTACAATTTATTAAGCGAATAGAGGCAAGCAAACAGCGCTGGGTGTGCCGGGAGTCTCCGCTCCACCAAGACGCACGCGGTTCAGTTCCTGTTCCTGGTTTATATCCTGTCCGTTAATATATATTCATGAATAGGCGTGTCTTCTTTGGCACATGCCCTCTTCTCCTTCTAGAATCTTCTCGACTCTTCCTCAGCGTGATCCTGTTCGCCAATACATATTCATGAATAGGCGTGTCTTCTTCAGCGCATGCCCTCTTCTCCTTCTAGAGTCTTCTCGAATCTCCCTCGGCGTGCCCCCAGGATGACCCCAAACCTTATGCATGCACTTTCTTTACACAATAGTATGCGGTCAGTGGTCAAACTGGTTTGAGCTGATATACCAGCAAAATAGTTTAACTTTCTCCTGTAAAACACCCCTTTTTATGGTGCAGGAGAAATCCATGAAAGTCCAGAAGGTTACACTTCATCACACGAATCAGATAAACATATTTCACAAACCCATTCGGCGTCCGTATTTATCTAGGTCTTGTATAAAGCTACTCCAAGTGGGTATGTTAGTAATTTGACCCTGGTTCTTTCGACTGCGACCAGCGTCGTTTATAGTGGTTTGTATACGATCCTGGGTGTTTGTTACATACATCTTGAGACAATCAGAGCGACCATGAATGAGGGGGTTTAATTGTGCCGGGTCGACTGGAGCTAGCGTCGGTGGGTTTAAAAGCTGATTCCTGTCGTACGTCGCTTGGATGCAGGCTGCTTTCTGTACTGCCTCGGCTGGATCAGAACAGCCTTTAATTTCTTTTAATTTCTGTTGGCTCTCCCCTCAGCTGGGGATCTATGCTGCCTGCCCAAAATGCAACCTGTGAGGTCAAAGAATAACTATGCTCCCCTGGGTTGGTGGTTAAAAACACTCCTGGTCCCCAAAAGCCTCCTGCTGCTTCCTCGCTCGACATAATCCGGTCTCCTCCCTCAAGGGAAACTTGCCACAAATACTCAACCTCTGACTCTCCTGGTCGCCTTGAGAATTTTCCCTGTATTTTTATCAACTCTGCTGGTGACCACGGAATCGTGCGCACGGTAGTGCGGACCTCATCATCGTCATTAACGACAGTCTCAGTTTTAATCGAGGGTTGTAAGGGGAGCAGTTGAGAGTCAGAATTAGAGGTTTCTCCAGTCTCCTTGTCATTGTTACAAAACTCCACAAATCTGCTTCCCGTTTCAGTGTCCAATTTACGTATTAACCTGCAAATCTGTGTGACTGGAGCACAAGATGGTATTTTATCTAACAGCTGACACACCTTGTCTAACAGCTGATTAAGATTTCTATTTTGGCACACAACACTTTCACGTTCCTTTATAAGCTTACTCTTTTCCTTCACAAGCTTGTCGTTTTCACTCACAACTCGGAGTCCTAATTTTTCTCCTGTCTCCCTTTCAAAAGCTAATGATGATTTTAACACTTCATTTTCTGATTTCAAAGCTTTGTATTCCGCATTGGAAACCAGTGTGGGAGCAGGGGCTTCCTTAGCTTCTCGTTGCGCGCAAGATAAACAAGTTCCTAAGACCGCACCGGTAACCCTTCTGGTTTTTTTTCACTCTATCCTTTTGTGCAGCGTGACACTGCTCAGCACGCTCTATCGCTTCCTTTCCATCCTTCCAAAATTGTTGAGCCCACTCCTTCCCAGCCTGGGAAGGGGCAAGGTCATATTTTTGCAGCAGTTTATCCATGGCAATCCTGCCGACTACGCCAATTTTTTTTCTGTTGCGGTAAGAGGCAGAGCAATTTGGCAGAAACTAAACCCCCTTGCTTTCCAGTCGATCCTCAGATATCAGAGGGACTGGGGGCGGCTGAGCTTGGGTTCTGAATGATGCCCAAAGTTAGCGTGAGTAGTCCGGTCGCGCCCAACACCTTCGTGGGACTATCACGGGTCCGGACGCACTACTAACATCACACTACCTGCTCAGCCGGGCACCTCCTGGACTAACACGGCCGCACTCAAAGGTACGGTCGCGTTCAGGGGGACACGCACACGCGGCCGAGTCAATCGATAGTGCGATTTATTGAAGCAACAGATACGCAGGTTCTTTGGGTTGCCGGTGATAAATTCACTGTCTGCAAAGCACGTGCAAATACCAAAAGTATGAGTGACGCTACTTGGCTATAAACGCGTTGAAAGATATAAAGTGACTCTATAGAGATTTCTAAGTTTCCCGGGGAGGCACTTGGTATGACCAAGTGTTCGAATCTTACCCAGCGGCGTCCCGATGGGGGGGGAGGGGGTAGAGAGGCTCAGCCCATCGACTGATCCCAGAAGTTAGAATAGTACACGACGATGGTATCTTCCCTGACATCCGGCCCTTAAAACACTATTTTATAGTATTTTACTTTGCAGGTGGAGCTTGAGTGACTCTACTCATACATACCTTTCTCGGGATTGGTGCAGAATTCTCTCGCTTCGAGAGAAAAATTGGAAAAATTAGGAACTAGGAAAAATTGAGTGCGCACGCTCATTGAGGAGGGGGTCGCACCTTGGGAGGGCGGTAACTTTTGAGAGGGGTGTGCGTTTTAGTATTATAATGATATTATAATTAGCAAAGTTCACTCTAAGTACAGCACTTCATCAAAGTTGACAGGTCCTCGGCCCAGGACATCGCGAGCGCAGCTTATCGGTGTACATACCGTGCATCCCTAAACTCCCCCGTTCACAGAGCGTGGCCGCGATGTCTCCACTCCGCTCCACCCTCCATGTAATCCCTCCCAGAGTCAGCACACCAGGTGCCCCCGATGTTGCCAACGTCCAAGGCCGTCCAGGGAGTCTCCACGGCACAGACCCGTTGTACAGGAGTGCTACGTTCCACCTGGTTTCAAGGCTGTTCTTAGAGGGTAAATTTCCAAATTGCCCCTCAGCGATTACTCCGCGGCGGCCCTGGGTCTCCCTCGGAACCCGGCGAAGGGCGGCCGGGCCTCGCCCCGGGACCGGGCGAAGGGCGCCGGGCAAAGGGCCGGAACTGGGCCCGGTGGCCGTGGTCTCCCTCGGAACGGGGCGAAAGGCGGCCGGGCCTGGCGCCGGAACCGTGCCCGCACGCCCGGGCCTACCTCGGAACGGGGCACAGGCCGGGCGGGAACTGGGCGGAGGGCGGCCCGTGGGTCTCCCTCGCAACGGGGCCGAGGGCGGCCGGGCCTACCGCCGAGCAGTACCGATTCCGGCACTAAAGGGGCGGCTGTCGGTCCCGCTCTGACCCTCATGACGCGACGGGGAGCACCTCCCTTGCTCCCTTTTCCCTAATCCGCAAAGAAGTCTCTCACCGAGCCGCTTCCGCCCCCGACGCCGGTGGGAAGCGCCCCTGAGGCGATGCCGATGGGATTGCCCTTTCGTAGGGGGGATGGGCAAGAGAGGGGACCTTGCCGTCGAACCCCGTGACCTCGCGCTTTTTACGACGCTGCCCACAAACCGTGCACCTTTGGCGGCGGTTCTTCGAGCGGCCTCGGCCCCGCTCCTGCGTGAACACCCCGGAGACCGGCAGGGCTGCCGGGCCCTATGGCGGCGCCTGGCCCGGCCCCCTCCCTCCCCGCCCCACCCCCCCCGGGATCCCCGAGGGGTGGGCAAGGCTGCCAGGTCTACCCCGCCCCCCCCTGCCCCCACCCCCCCCGGGATCCCCGAGGGGTGGGGTGGGCAAGGCTGCCAGGTCTACAGTCTGTTAGTAGTATAGTGATGCCAGCGGCAAGTACTGGGAGTGAGAGTAGAAGTAGGACGGCAGTAATGAGGACAGATCATACGAATAGGGGGGTTTGGTATTGTGAGAGTGCTGGGGGTTTTATGTTGATAGCGGTTGTGATGCAGTTAATTGCCCCTAAGATTGAGGATACACCTGCGAGGTGGAGGGAGAAGATAGCTAGGTCGACTGATGGGCCGGCGTGGGCTAGGTTGCCAGCTAGAGGGGGGTATACGGTCCATCCTGTGCCTGCTCCAGCTTCTACCGTGGAGGAGGCGAGTAGGAGGAGGAAGGAGGGGGGTAATAGTCAGAAGCTTATGTTGTTTATACGGGGGAATGCTATGTCGGGGGCACCGATTATGAGTGGTACCAGTCAGTTTCCGAACCCACCGATCATGATTGGTATTACTATGAAGAAGATTATTACAAAGGCGTGGGCGGTTACAATTACGTTATAGATTTGGTCGTCTCCCAGGAGAGTTCCTGGCTGACCTAATTCGGCACGGATGAGTAAGCTAAGGGCTGTGCGGACTATGCCGGCTCATGCGCCAAAGATTAGGTACAGGGTGCCGGTATCTTTGTGGTTTGTGGAGAATAATCATCGGTTGGTGAAGGTCACGGGTAAGATGGCTGAGTGTCTAAGCGTTAGGCTGTAGTCCTTTTTACAGAGGTTTAATTCCTCTTCTTATCGACTCTGTAGTGAAGTTCATGTTGAGTTGCAAGCTCATTGATGTACGCTAAGAGTGTGCCGGAGTCTGATAAGCAGAAGCCCGTCAGGTTTGGGCGCCTAGCTGTTAACTAGGATTGTTGTAGGATCGAGGCCTGCCTGCTTAGGTAGGTAAGACTCTAGCTTAATTAAAGTCCCTGGGTTGCATTCAGGGGATGTAGGTTAATGTCCTACGGGTCTTAGCAGAAACTAAGAGGGTCTAACTCTTATTTAAGGCTTTGAAGGCCTTCGGTTTGGGGCAGGTTATCCTAAGTTTCTGGGTTTAAAGCGTGGCTAGGATTATAGGGGAGAGTGGCAGGAGGGTGGTTGATATGGAGGCAAGGATGGCGATTAAGGGGCTTGTTGGTTTGTTAAAGTGCCATTGTTTCATGTGGTTGGTGGAGTTTGGGGGTAGTGTGATTGTTGAGTAGTAAGTAAGGCGTAAGTAGAAGAAAAGTCCGAGGAGTGAGAGTATGATGATGATTGTGGCGGTTGTCGTTACCTCTTGCTTGGTTAGTTCCTGAGTGATGAGTCATTTTGGTAGGAAGCCTGTTAGTGGGGGTAATCCTGCCAGGGATAGCAGGGTTAGTATTAGGGTTGCATTTAGTGTGGGTGTTTTTGTCCAAGAGGTTATTAATGTGGGTAGTTTTAGGGTATTGGTTGTGTTGAGGGTGAGGAATACAGTGGCGGTTATTAAGGAGTATAGGCAGAAGGTCAGTAGGGGGAGTAGATGAGGATGATGGCTATTCAGCCTAGGTGTGCAATGGACGAGAAGGCTAAGATTTTTCGGATTTGTGTTTGGTTTAGGCCTATTCATCCGCCTAGGGCGGTTGAGGCGATGGCCATGGTGACAAGTAGGGTTGGGTTAAGTGAGTGGGATGTTAGAAGGAAGAGGGTGATTGGGGGGAGTTTTATTACTGTTGATAATAGTAGACCTGTGCTTAAGGATGTGCCTTGGAGGACCTCTGGGAATCAGAAGTGGAAAGGTACTAGTCCTAGTTTTATTGCGATTGCTGCTGTTAGCAGAAGGCAGGATGTTGGGTGGGTTAGTTGGGTAATTTCTCATTGTCCTGTAGATCAGGCATTGGTTATGCTTGAGAAGAGTAGTAATGTTGAGGCGGTTGCTTGTACTAGGAAGTATTTGATTGCAGCTTCTATGGCTCGGGGGTGGTGGGATTTTGAGATGAGGGGGATGATGGCTAAGGTGTTGATTTCTCGTCCAGTTCAAGCTAGGATTCAGTGGTTGCTCGAGATTGCGACTGTTGTTCCTAGGAGGAGGCTTAGAGTGAGGATTAGCTTTGCGTGGGGGTTCATTAGTAGGGGAAGGGGTTGAACCATCATTTTCGGGGTATGGGCCCGATAGCTTTGTTAGCTGACTCTACTAGGAAATAATATAGGGGAAGTATGGGGAGTTTTGATCTCCTTTGTGCAGGTTCGACTCCTGCTTTTCTAAGGTTTGTTTGTTAGGAAATGAGAGGGCTAGTGTACCTCTATGTTCACTTTATCATAGTGACCCTTTAGCGTTCAGGCACATTTCCTTGCATAAGGAGGGAGGCCTGCGTAGCAGATTGGTATGCTGGTGTGTCAGAGGCAAAGGGCTAGGGTTAGTGGTAGGAAGTTTTTTCAAAGGAGGTGCATGAGCTGGTCGTATCGGAACCGAGGGTAGGAGGCCCGAGTTCATAGGAACCCTGAGGATAGAAGTAAAATTTTTGTGGCTAGGGCGATTGGGAATAGCTCTGGGAGGAGGTTTAGTGAGCTTGGGTTTAAAAATAGGATGGTTGTTAGTGCGTTTATTAGTATGATATTGGCGTATTCGGCTAGGAAAAATAGGGCGAATGGCCCTGCAGCGTATTCAACGCTGAAACCTGAGACTAGTTCTGATTCGCCTTCTGTGAGGTCAAAGGGGGCGCGGTTTGTTTCGGCAAGGGTGGAGATATATCATATTATTGCAAGGGGCCAGGAGGAGAAGATAAGGTACAGTGGTTCTTGGGTGGTGGCGAGGGTGTTTAGGGTGTAATTTCCACTTAGCAGGATGACAGATAGGAGGATGATGGCTAGTGTTACTTCGTAGGAGATTGTTTGTGCTACTGCTCGTAGGGCACCGATTAGGGCGTATTTCGAATTTGAGGCCCATCCTGATCATAGGATTGAGTATACGGCCAGGCTTGATATGGCTAGGAGGAAGAGGAGGCCCAGGTTTAGATCAGTAAGAGGAAATGGGATGGGGAGAGGAATTCAGATCGTAAGGGCTAGGAGGAGAGCTAGCACTGGGGTTATGATGAAGAGGAAGGGAGAGGAGGTGGATGGGCGGATTGGTTCTTTGATAAATAGCTTTACACCGTCTGCTACGGGTTGAAGGAGGCCAAAGGGGCCTACGATATTTGGACCTTTTCGGGCCTGTATATAGCTTAGGATTTTTCGTTCTAGAAGCGTTAGGAAGGCCACGGCAATTAGGATTGGGATAATATAGGAGAGGAATATAGTAAAGTGGATTAGGGTCGTGGGTTTAATCATGGGTGGGTAAAGCTAGGGAGAGGATTTGAACCTCTGGGTAAAGGGCTTAAGCCTTTTGCATTTGCCAAGCTCTGCCACACTAGCGGCCCTTGTTTAGGGGTTAATTGGTTGGGGTCCCCTTAGTAGGTTTAGTTGGGTTCATTGTTTTGGGGGGAGGCGTGCTTGTGGTATTGGCCTCACTTTTCCGGTCCTTTCGTACTGGGAAAAGTTAGTCATAGATAGAAACCGACCTGGATTGCTCCGGTCTGAACTCAGATCACGTAGGACTGTTAATCGTTGAACAAACGAACCCTTAATAGCTGCTACACCATTAGGATGTCCTGATCCAACATCGAGGTCGTAAACCTCCTTGTCGATAGGGGCTCTTGAAGGAGATTGCGCTGTTATCCCTGGGGTAGCTTGGTCCATTGGTCAAGTGTATTGGTGTATTGGGTCTGGTTGCTGTTTGCACGTTGAGGGGTTGCTCTTGGTTAAGGGGGTGGTCTTATTTTTGGAGGATTTGTTTTTCTCCAAGGTCGCCCCAACTGAAAAATGTGGGCCAGGTGTTTGGTGATTGTGTGCCTGGTTAGGGGAAGTTGTGGAGGGGGTGGCCGTTGATTTTTAAGTTCCACAGGGTCTTCTCGTCTTATGTGTTCATTCCTGCTTTTGCACGGGAAGATCAATTTCACTGATTATCTGTGAGAGACAGTTAAGACCTCGTTTAGCCGTTCATACAGGTCTCGATTTATGGGACAATTGATTGCGCTACCTTTGCACGGTTAGGATACCGCGGCCGTTAAACATAGGATCACTGGGCAGGCATCACCCTCAATACTTGGGTTGCTGAGGGCTATGTTTTTGGTAAACAGTCGGGCCTTGGGTTTGCCTAGTTCCTTTCACAGATTTTAATCTTTCTTAATGGGCGCTCCTGGGTTGGGTTAACAGGGTTGGTTAATATGCGGTCTTGTGAGGAGGTTGGGGGTATTATTGGGCCTGTTAATAATGTGGTGATGTAAGCTTGCGCCTGAGAGGGATTAATCCCTGGTTACTTATTTTAGCATTAATTCTCCTATTGTCATAGGTTAGCCTGTTGGGAGGGAGGGAGTCGTGTTGTTTTTGGATTTTTTTAGTCGGTGGAGCTTTGACGCATTCTTTGGTGGTGGCTGCTTTAAGGCCCACAGTTTATGGGTGGGAGGGGGTTTATCCGCTGGTGGAGGTTGTATCCTTTTTTAAAGGAGCGGTACCTCCTTTAAATTTCTCTTAATTTGCTTCGTGGGGGTTAGGTAGGTGTCCGTAGAGGAAAATTAAGGGGGAACTCAGATTCGTTTTACAGGCATCACCCAGCTCGGTTGGCTTTTCACCACTACTGACAAGTCATCCCACTCTTTTGCGACAGAGACGGGTTCACTCGGGGCAGTTGCTTGTAAGTAGCTCGCTTGGGTTTCGGGGTGGCAAGCTTAAATTCATTTTGCTTGGTTGTTCTTGCTAGATCATGATGCGAGAGGTACAAGGATTTATCTTTGCTACTTGTTGGTTGGGTTTTCATTATTATTTCATCTTTCCCTTACGGTACAGTTTCTATCGCGCCTGAATGGGTCTTTTCTATCGCCTATACTAAGTTGTGAAAATGCTTTAGTTTAGTTGATGAGGGGGTTTTTGGGGTTGTGCAGGTGGGTGTGTGGTCGGGCTAGAATTTGGCCTCAAGACGATCTGGTTGGATGCGGATATCTTTCAGGTGTAAGCTGAATGCTTTAATATTATAGCTACGTCTCGATATGCTAAGTGCACTTTCCAGTACACTTACCTTCACAGAATCACAGAATCACTAGGTTGGAAAGGACCTTTAAGATCATCAAGTCCTTGTTACGACTTACCTCATCTTTAGCTGGGGGAGGGTATTAGTTATGTGAGTTTGGGGCTTGTGAGGAGGGTGACGGGTGGTATGTACGTGCTCCAGGGCCAGTTTAAAGGGGACTCGATTGTTCCGCTTTACTGCTAAATCCGCCTTCTGGGGGTGATTTCACGCCCCCTTTCGTGGGTACTCTATTTTAGAGAATGTAGCCCATTTCTGCCATCTCGTGGGCTATACCTTGACCTGCCTTATTAGCGGGGTTGGGCTGTTGTGTTCACTGTTGGACTCTGATGAGGTGAACTGACGACGGCGGTATGTAGGCTGCTGTTTGGCAAGAGATGGTGAGCTGTATCGTGGATTATCGATTATAGAACAGGCTCCTCTAGGTGGGTTTGGGGCACCGCCGAGTCCTTAGAGTTTTAAGCGTTTGTGCTCGTAGTTCTCGGGCGGATGCTTTGGTGGGGGAAGCATCGAGATTTATGGCTAGGCATAGTGGGGTATCTAATCCCAGTTTGTATCCTAGCTTTCGTGAGGTTTGGTTGATCAGGTGGGAGTGCCAAGATCGTTTTGAGGTTGGGTTTAAGGACATCTTGAGTTTATGACAGCTTAGTTGTTTTTTAGTCTCGGTTGCTTTGATAGTGCGGCTCCACTCTTTACGCCGGAGTCTGTTAATTTGGGTTTCTTGTGTGACCGCGGTGGCTGGCACAAGATTTACCAACCCTGGGTGGTACCATGACTAAGTCAAGCTTTCGCTTATTGCTTAATGTTAATTACTGCTGAGTACCCGTGGGGGTGTGGCTAAGCAAGGTGTCTTGGGCTACGCGGGGTAGGGTGTGCCTGATACCTGCTCCTTTTATCTTGGTAAGAAGTAGGGGCATTTACACTGGGGTGCGGATACTTGCATGTATATGTCTGGTAGAAACTAACGGTAAGGTTAGGACTAAGTCTTTTGTCCTTGGGGCGGGAGGTGACCATCTTGGCATCTTCAGTGTCATGCTTTGTTGTTAAGCTACAAGGACTGTTTGGGATGACTCAAAAATTTGTTAAGTATGATCGTAATGGATGTAGGAAATTTTGTGTAGAATGGGGTTTGAAATTTGTTTGGTGGATTAGTTTAGCTCGATATTCGGGGGAGCGTAGGTGTGGGGGAAAGCAGTTTTTGTACTAACTTTTTTAATGGGATATCGGTGCCGATTGATAGGTAAATTTAACGTATAAGCAAACGATAAACGTATGATTGCGCAAACGTTTGATGAATTTTTAACAGAAAATTCCTAACGTTGTTTAGAAAATTAGAGGAATTGCGAAATGATACGAAAAAAATGAAGCATGTCCATTAAGCATTCACTAAATAGCAGCATAATTCGATGCTTGCGGAGGAAACATAGAAAATGGAATTCAAAGTGCATCAGTGCCAAAATGATACCACTTACCTACCAACCATGACACGGGGGATTCCTGAGGGCCAAATTCCGACCGACGACCATGTGATGTTCAGGTCAGGAGATTGGAATCACCTGCCCCGCACTGGAAGGGTTTATTGAAGACGCCCCCCCAAAAAAAGGAACCAGAGGCGCAAAGGCTACCCGGATGCCGCGATTATAAATAGCCAACCAGATGTTTCTGTGAAGAGAGAGGAGAGAGGGACTACCAAGTTATGGCCCTGATATAGGAACCAGAGGCGCAAAAGTGCAAGTAGTGCTAGGGGTGTAGGGGGAAAGAATGGTCCTGAAGCTAGTAACGTAGGATCTTCTATGCGGCGCGTTGCTGATTTCACGTGAGAAGAACGATCAATAGATAACCCAGTCCGACAGATACCGGCCCTACGAGAGAAGATGGAGTTGAGTTGTCCAGCTACCATGGATAGTGTGTGTTTCGAGAATAGCCGTATTCTAGAGAGATGGAGAGGTATAAAGGAGCAGTTAAAGGTTTTAATCCTATTGAGTGGAGATTATCCGTATAGCATTGAATTGCCTATTCCTTGTGGTGGGAGCGTGGAGAGAGAAAATATGCCAGTTTGCGTGTAGATGGCTTCCGTACATGCGTTAAATAGCCTAGCATGAATCATCCCAGGCGGATAAAAAAATTGATGCACTGTTATACATGGGAGATAAGCGGAAAAATTGCCCCCTGCAATCCCGGGGGGGGGAAGGGGGGGGGCGGGAGGATATCTGTCTTGTAGGGGTTTCTGTAGTTGAGATCAGCGGCGGCTTTTCAGGCCGCAGACCTTGGAGCAAAGCCAAGCAGAAACTGCTATGACTTTGTGGTTGTCTTGGGGCTGTGCTTTGTTCCGGGG
>NW_028113815.1:0-17500 GCF_964289735.1 Phaethon aethereus | reverse complement strand
TTCGCTCAGCGGCGGGGGGCGGGGAGGACAACACCTCACATGCCACGGGACGCAAACTGGAGAGGAGACCACCCTGCCTGAACACCGGACCCCCACCCCATGGCTCCCCCTGTTATGGGGAAAGCATGGAAGACCCAGCCCACCGGGGGCCCTCTCCAACGCGACCCGAAATACCCCAGTGGTCAGGAAGGGGGAGACAAAAAAGGAAGCCACCACCCTCTTGGCCACAGTCCTGGGACCCGTGACAGCCCCGCAGCACCCACCCTCCACCCCCGGGATTGGCAAGCAGGGCAGGCCACGCAGCCGGCAGACACGGGGCCCTGTGCAAAAATGAGCAAGGGAGAGCAACGATGGCTGCAAAGGCATGCAATGCTGGCCTGAACGCTGCCACAGTTGGCCTGCCCTTGGGCCTCACCTCCAACACGACCACAGGGCGCTTCAGCAGGCTGAAACCGCCAGCATGAGCGCCACGATGGCCGCCGGGCGACTCCCGCGTCGCTGGCCAAACCACGGGGCCGTGCAGGCAAACCCTCCCGCCACCCCTCACGCCACCCACTGCCCTCCCCCCGGAGTACGGAATGGCACGGCCCCGACCCCGGCAAGCTCCAAGAGCAGCGTGTCGCGCCCGCGGCGGAGGCGCGACAGCGTCACCAGCTTTTGCCACGACGTAACCGGAGGCAGAGGAAAGCAGCGACCCCTTCGGCAGCTCTGAGGAGGCGGCGGGGGAGAGAGATCTACCCGACAGCCCCGGAAATCCGGCCAAGTCCCGCCGGAGCCGGGTAGACCTGCCGGCCCTTTGCGCCGGGCGCTCCAGCATGCGGCACCCCGCGCTCCCCGGGTCCGTGGATGAGGTGGCGGGCCAGGGGGTCGTGCCGGGGGCCCGTTTGGGGCCGTGCGCGCGCCTGCGAGGCCCGACCCGGGAGACGCGGCGGCGGGGTGGCGGGAGCGTCCGGCTGAACGGACGACGCCCCGGGCTTGTCTGCGCCGGCAGGCAGGCGTTAGCTCACTTCTACCGGTGGCAGCGGGCAGGGCTGCCCGGTCTACGCCGGGTGCAGGCAGGGCTGCCCGGTCTACTGCCGGAACCGGGCCCTGCCCGCACCCGGGCTCGGCCCCGGCCGCCCTTCGCCCGGTTCCGGCCCTCTGCCCGGCCCCGCGCGCCCCCTGCCCCGTTCCGAGGGAGACCCAGGGCCGACCTCCGCCCGGTTCCGGCGCCCGGCCTGGCCGCCCTCCGCCCGGTCCCGAACCGGATCCGCTTCCGGTTCCGGTTCGGGTTTGGGTTCCGGTTCCGGTTCGGGTTCCGGTTCCGATCCCGGCGCCGGTCCCGGCCCCGGCCCCGCGCGGCCCCGGGAGGCCGCAGCCGGCCGCCCTCCGCCCGGTCCCGAACCGGATCCGCTTCCGGTTCCGGTTCGGGTTCGGGTTCCGGTTCCGGTTCGGGTTCCGGTTCGGGTTCCGGTTCCGGTTCCGGTTCGGGTTCGGGTTCGGGTTCCGGTTCCGGTTCGGGTTCCGGTTCCGATCCCGGCGCCGTCGCCGGTCCCGGCCCCGGCCCCGCGCGGCCCCGGGAGGCCGCAGCCGACCGCACTCCGCCCTGTCCCGAACCGGATCCGGTTCCGGTTCCGGTTCGGGTTCGGGTTCCGGTTCGGGTTCGGGTTCCGGTTCCGGTTCGGGTTCCGGTTCGGGTTCCGGTTCGGGTTCCGGTTCGGGTTCCGGTTCCGGTTCGGGTTCGGGTTCCGGTTCCGGTTCGGGTTCCGGTTCCGATCCCGGCGCCGTCGCCGGTCCCGGCCCCGGCCCCGCGCGGCCCCGGGAGGCCGCAGCCGGCCGCCCTCCGCCCTGTCCCGAACCGGATCCGGTTCCGGTTCCGGTTCGGGTTCGGGTTCCGGTTCGGGTTCCGGTTCGGGTTCGGGTTCCGGTTCCGGTTCGGGTTCCGGTTCCGATCCCGGCGCCGGCGCCGGTCCTGGCCCCGGCCCCGCGCGGCCCCGGGAGGCCCCAGCCGGCCGCCCTTCGCCCGGTTCCGAGCGAGACCACGGCCACTGGGCCCGCTTCCGGCCGTTTGCCCGGGTGCGGGCAGGGCTGCCAGGTCTACCGACGGAACCGGGCCCGCCTGCCGGAGCCTAGTGCCGGAAGCGGGCGAAGGGCGGCCGGCTGCGGCCTCCCGGCGCCGGATCCGGAACCGGGCGGAGGGCGGCCGGGCCGGGCGCCGGAACCGGGCAGAGGGCGGCCGTGTTCTCCCTCGGAACCTTGGACAGTAATCAGAGTCTGTTGTCCATTTTCCCGAACTTGTTTCAACAACCGCTTCAGGTGTTCATGTCGTAGTAGTTTTCTCACCAGGGTAAGATTCATTAGCAGATCCCGAAATAGAATATAATTTGATTGTACTAGTTGGTAAGATGTAACAGGATCTGAATAGATAAAGTCACATCCTACCATTTTAGTAAAGTTACAAACACAACTATTTGAGCGATTGTTAGTATCCACAGTAACATTATCTACAAACACAAAATCACAAGGGGTTCTCATACAAGCACACCCTTTTCCGATCTATACAAGCACAGTTTCAAGGGTTTCATTGGGATGTATTTCAAAATGACAAATGTTTTGTTCAGTGTCAAGACAAATGTCTTGGCCTTGGATGATACTACTTTCACAAATGAATCCCTGTTGTTCCCATACCACACATGCAGCAACATCAATAGTTTGCCGTCTTTTCATTCCGTTGGGCCCATACTCTATGCTCTAGAGGATAGAGTATAGCTCCGTTGTGATTTAATCCTAACAACGCGATGATTGGGTATATGGTATATACCGAAGTGTTGCGTATCGTTAAGACAAAAGCAGTGGCTTTGCCATCGGTAGGGTTGTAGGTAAAATTGACCAAATACCACCATGACTGGAATCTTCTCTCAAACGTAGTTGCATTATAATTGCTGCCGCCACAGATTGCGTCCATAGTTGAGCTTGGATACAACTAAGAGCTAGAGAAATATTATTTTGGGCTGCACCAAGTGCATCCGCAATCAATCGGTGGTCCCTTCCATCAATTCTTTCCCACTGAGGTAATATGCCAGATAAAAGCCATTGATTAGTTCCCAGTGCTACTAGAGAAGACTGCAATGGGTGTCCTAATTTGCTTAAATCACTTGTTGTTGTGCTCAGTTTATTTATGAGTATTTCAGCATCTATACTGTTTAAGACTCCCAGTCCTGTCCCTATAATACCGGTTGCATCTCTCCTTGTCCGTCTTGAAGAGACGAGGGTTCGCCCATGTAACCAGGCTAACCATCCTGCGTGGGATATATTTAGGAATGGTGAACAGGTTGGTTTAATTGTAGAGATGTTAATTTGCATCAACATCTCCGCTTGTTTGAGGGAGTATGACGGATTAAACAGCACTTGTTGCCAGCCTGTTGTTGCGTTAAGAGGCAGAGCAATTTGGCAGAAACTAAACCCCCTTGCTTTCCAGTCGATCCTCAGATATCAGAGGGACTGGGGGCGGCTGAGCTTAGGTTCTGAGTGATGCCCAAAGTCAGCGTTAGTAGTCCGGTCGCGCCCAACACCTTTGTTGGACTATCACGGGTCCGGATGCACTACTAACATCACACTACGTGCTCAGCCGGACACCTCCTGAACTAATACGGCCGCACTCAGAGGTACGGTCGCGTTCAGGGACCACACACGGCCGAGTCAATCAATAGTGCGATTTATTGAACACACGGCTGAGTCAATCAATAGTGCGATTTATTGAAGCAACAGATATACAGGTTCTTTGGATTGCCGGTGATAAATTCACTACCTATAAAGCACGTGCAAATGCTAAAACTACGAGGGACACTACTTGGCTATAAACGCCTTAAAAGATGTAAAGTGACTCTATATAGAGATTTCTAAGTTTCCCGGGAAGGCACTTGGTATGACCAAGGGTTCGAATCTTACCCAACGGCGTCCCGATGGGGGGGAAGAGAGGCTCAGCCCGTCGACTGATCCCAGAAGTTAGAGTGGTACATGACGATGGTATCTTCCCTAACATCCAGCTCTTAAAACATTATTTTATAGTGTTTTACTTCGCAGGTGGAGCTTGAGTGACTCTAGTCATACATACCTTTATCAGGATTGGTGCAGAATTCTCTCGCTTCGCGTTTAAAGGTACAGACTAGGAAAAATTCAGTGCGCACACTCATTGAGGAGGGGTCGCACCTTGGGGGGGTGGTAGCTTTTGAGAGGGGTGTGCGTTTTAGTATTATAATGATATTATAATTAGCAAAGTTCACTCTAAGTACAGCACTTCATCAAAGTTGACAGGTCCTCGGCCCAGGACATTGTAAGCACAGCTTATCAATGTACATCCTGTGCATCCCTAAACTCCCCAGTTCACAGAGCGTAGCCACGAGGTCTCCACTCCGCTCCAGCCTCCATGTAATCTCTCCCAGAGTCAGCACACCAGGCGCCCCTGATGTTGCCAACATCCAAGGCCGTTCAGGGAGTCTCCATGGCACAGACCCGTTGTACGAGTGCTATGTTCCACCTGGTTTCAAGGCTGTTCTTAGAGGGTAAATTTCCAAAGTACCCCTCAGCGATTACTCCACACCTGTATATTTGATTATGTAAGGGCCTGTGTTGAAGATGAAGGGAGTTACACCAATGGGAGGCCGAGTGGGTACATTTTTAGATGTTCGCGGGGGTAAAGGTCTCTTATCCTTTGATGTTGCTGTATCAATCATAAATTCAAATATTAATTCCGTGCCTTCGGAACCCCAAAGGCAGTATACAATTACGGGTTTGGTCAGAGTAAAATTGTACCAACAATCCGAATTTGGTTCGGTTATTTTGTAACACTCGGTGTCGTAGTTCTTTGGTCTGGTAGAGTCGGTATGATATGCTTTAATTTCGGTTGGCCTATGGTAATTAGGTCCGTTAGTTACTCGGCGGCTGATTTGTATTGCCTGTCCTGAAATGGCTTGAAGTTCAGCCATCCGAAGAGGGTCATTCCAACTCCATTCATCCTTCGAAAACACTTCATCTCCATGTATGACTAGAGTAGAGAGATTTAAGTTCCTTTTGTTTTGTAGTGTTCCAACGCTCCCACTGTATCGTGGCAATGAATGGTCCCAAGGGTCATTACGAGATGTCATGGTGACAACGGGTATGTTCCTAGCTCCATATTTCAGGGTGTCAAATGGGGTGTATGGAGTTAGGCCTGGTGGTGTATCTGGGCTAGGTTCAATTATGTCTATTTTGAACCGAAAAAACAACAACCCTGTACAACGTTGTTGTGACGGCCCTAAACCTGTGTGGTGTTGTTGCCACGTACAAGTCACAATAGTGGGTTCCACCAGGGTAAAGTTATACCAACAATCCCATTTGTCAGCAACGCAAGACTTTGTGGCTACTGGGTTTCCGTATATTGCCATTAATGTGGCTTTCTCATGGGTTGATCCGTTAATCATCCTACACCCTATCTGGATTCCTTCTCCTGCTTTTCCCTTCAGGAGTGGAAGCCATCCGTTATCCCAGCTCCACTCACGTCTTGAAAACACCTTGGCGCCATGCATGACTGCAGTAGCTAAAGTTAAATTTTCTGGAATGATCTGTGTTCTCACCATTTCATTATACTTGGCATATGTTTGGGACAATGGTTATCTCGAATTACAAGTTAAAAGAAATTGTATTACAATTAAGGTAAAATGCCACATCACTAATTTCATCCATTGGATTGTGGTTTCACGTTGTCCATTCGGGATTCCTGTGTGTGAACACACAAGAAAAAAGGAAATATGCTCGGTCTTACTTAACCGGCAGGGTTAAAATGAGGGTGAAATTCACTGGGTGCTGATCCGGTGTGCTTTTCCTGAACGATCTTTGGCTTCCCAGGTGTAGGAATTTTTAGGGGTGGTCAGTACCATTGGTACCGGTCCAATTTAAATGGTATCTTTTTCCAATTCTGTTACCACCCCGTCAGTTCTCGCCAGCGCTGCTGCTGGCAGCGGGTACTGCCGAACATTGGTGCCTGCAGAACTCCACACAGTCCCGCCCGGGAGTTTCCTCATCTGCTCACGCAGCATGTTAAATCTTAGAATGGCAGCGTGTGCAGCACCCACCGGTACCTCCACCCTCGTTAACCTCTGGTCCCCTGGCAACCAGAGGGAAATCTCGGCAGCGGGGCATTCCTTTACCGCACCTTTCTATTCCTGTAAATTTAACCCTGTGTCGACTGACTCTGATATTTAGGGTTTGAGCAGGTTTTTTTTTAACAGGTTCAGAATTTTTAACCGAGAGCCATTGAACTGCTAATACCTGCCGGGCAGGGTGGCTCACTGCCCTCCCCGGGGATAGAAGTTGGGGTTTTTTTTGTTGTTTTTGTTGTTGTTGTTGTTGTTTGTTTGTTTTGTTTTGTTTTGTTTTGTTTTGTTTTTGTTTAGTTTAGTTTTGTTTTTCCCCCCCCCTCTGGACTTCTGCCGTATCAGTTGGATTACATTCTGGTGCAGAAGGTACACTTTCCTTGTGGGTTGGGGGTGGTTGAGCTGTAGGATTTTCCACAGCTAATTCATTCTTTTTGTTTAGAGATTGGATTAATGTACGGAGATCCTCTGTAGAGGTACCGCACAGAAATATGGGGGTACTTCCACATCCAGGACTTTACGCCTACACTTCCAATCTGATTTATATTTGGGGGTGCGTACTTGGCAAACTCGCTGGACATAGAGTCTGTGAGTTTTCCACCGGACAATCCGATCCAACCTGTTATAAATGATTTAGTCCCAAACAGGATTCCAATTCAAATTTACAATTTATTAAGCGAATAGACGCAAGCAAACAGCGCTGGGTGCGCCGGGAGTCTCTGCTCCACCAAGACGCACGCGGTTCAGTTCCTGTTCCTGGTTTATATCCTCTCCGTTAATACATATTCATGAATAGGCGTGTCTTCTTCGGCGCATGCCCTCTTTTCCTGCTAGAGTCTTCTCGAATCTTCCTCGGCGTGCCCCCAGGATGACCCCAAACCTTATGCATGCACTTCCTTTACACAATACTATGCGGTCAGTGGTCAAACTGGTTTGAGCTGATATACCAGCCAAGTAGTTTAACCTTCTCCTGTAAAACACCCCTTTTTATGGTGCAGGAGAGATCCATAAAAGTCCAGAAGATTGCACTTCATCACACGAATCAGATGAACATATTTCACACCTCTAAGTATGGATCTGCATGTGGCCCACAATCTAGTAATGTTTCTTGCATATGGACCACCCCTGATCATAAAAGACGTTTTAAACAATGGGTGAAGAGACCCCATTATACCATGTCATTGGAACCAGACAGGCTATGGAATTGTATAAACAAGATAAATTGTTACAATATGGATGATTATCTATGGATACCGTTTGCCTCAGACCTCCATCACGCCTTAAGAAGTATATGCCTGTGCCACAATTACAGTGCTCCAATCCCTAGCTTACAGACAGCATGTCAGATAGAATCCTCTAAACACATGGCTAGTAAATGTAGGATTCCTTCCCAACATTATAAAAAACGGATGCAAGACTCATGAGCCAGTAGTAAAGAGCACAAGTACCACTCTAATGTATCCTGCACTGCTTGAGACCGTATGGGTATGTTCTAATGAAGAGATATCAGATTACAGTCAACCCTATTGGGATGGGTTAGAATGCACTTTAGGAATTCCACAAGTTTATCTCCCATAATAGCTTTTAATCATACTCAGGAGTCATTCACTGTAGTCATTCATGAAACCAAGAGGGTACAGAACAAAGAGAAATGTATTGCCCTCCGTGTCACGGCCAAGCTATTATACAGCAGGGATGAGAGTAAGCTTAGCAATGGGATTGTTTTGGACTTCTTCGGCTGTGATAATTGAAAATTGATTATATCTAGAATATCTACCATGGCAAGGAGAGACTCTAGCTAATTGTATGCAGCCAGCCAGCAAGGCTAAGCAACACCCAGCTTGTACCCACGAGCAGCCTCACAGATGACTTTAGAAAATCAATTAGCATTGAATATGGTACTACTAAAGGAGAACAGCGTTTGTGGATGGCTGAATAACACCTATCCTGGCAAAACCTGCTGTCAATTCCAAATGTGTCCGCTACTCTGCATCAAGCTAGAGATGAAATGCAAAAAACTGTGGACCAAACCCATGAGCTCAATGAGAAGATGAAACCAAGCAACTGGCAATGAACTAGGTGGATTTAAAATATTTTCAGTTGGCTCAGATTAAAAGTTAGTGGATGGGATCATAGTCTAACCCAGTATGTATTAATGTTTATCATAATGATTGTTATTGTCCGTATTTGATTGTCACGTGTGAAATCTATGATAACTAGAGCTGTAACCATGCGTGTTAAGAGGATTCACATCTATGATCCTGAATACATCCCTTTAATACCATCCCCTATTATAAATTGCGACGAGCGAGGGAAGGCAAGCAGTCGACTCAATATGAGTGATAAGGCAAGCTTCAACTTTATTGCAAAACCTTACACATATTTATACACTAAGTTCTACCTTATGCATACTTGTCTTACAATCATTGGCTTAGCCCTAAAGATTGCATTATCATACTCCTCCTACTTGCGGTTACTGCTACGTGGTCCGGGTTCCATCCTGTTTTTCTTATACAGTGCTGCTTCTTAGCTGTTTACCACAGCTCCTTCTCCTCAAGGCCGAGCCCTGCAGATGTCCAGCTGTTTACCAGCTTCCCAATGCCACAGCTCCCTCTTCTCAAGGCCGAGCCGTGCAGATATCTAGCTGTTTACCAGCTTCTCAATGCTGCAGCTCCTTCTCCTTAAGGTCGAGCCGTGCAGAGTGATCCCAACAATAAATTACCAACCAACAAGAGAGGATGAAAACACAGGAAGGAGAGATGAATGCCTCGACCCACCTAAATACAAATTACACAATGTTCCTCTCAGTGAGTTGTGACTAAGGTCACAGGGTGGATAATGTGGGAAACCACTGTGGGTCTGTAGGGAGTAGCAGGGTTTGACTGGAGCAACACGCTCCTCTTCAAAAGCAACCCTGATGGGTTGCAGTCAGACAGTCTCATAACTGACTATTGTTGAGTGATGTCTGGGATGAGGCGAAAGCCTTGCAGCCTGATGTTCTACGGCAAGGCCACAAAGACCTCCATCAAACGTGAGTAAGCTGACCATTATTAATAACTGAAATTCTTATTAACTATTCATTCCTATTGATCGATGCTATTTGAGTTATATAGTATCTATCGGTCTACAACAAATAAATGAATAAAAAATTAATGAACTGATTAAGTTTTTATTAATCAAATTAGTCTAAATCAATCATTAATAATTACTTATTAATAACAGTCGTTACCTATTAAGATCGATTATTTTATTTATTAGTATTTTGTGGTACTGCATTAACACTACTGTCCTCCAGTTACTTATCATGTATTTTTTTTTCTTTATCATCACTCTGATTTACTGTTGTAATTATCTACTATCAATTCATCATTATTAATTATCATTAATTACACGTGCTACACGACGGCTCTGTTCCTCACCTAGAACTTGTTATCAGTAAAGTAGTTCCTTATTAACGTGATCTTAATCCACTGGATGTTAATTCCAGTAAATATTAATCTGTATTGCTCTATCGCTAATCATTACTTCGTATATTAATTACCGGTTAATGAATTATTTATTACATTCATTAACCATAGGTCGGTGTATGTTAATCCATCAAGAATTAGCAGAGAGTGCCAGATCAGCATTTGTCCTAAACCTGCTCTCCCCACTCCCTCCTCCCAAACCGCCCGCCTGCCCTCACCCCGGAGAGTTCTGTGTCAAGACACCCACACGCACCCTGCACACACCCCGTTTCTTTTTGATTGTCATTTTTTTAGCTATTTATTTATCTAGCCTCCCTCCCCCTAACCTTTTCTTACTCTTCTCTCTCACCACCGGGGACCGGGGACCGGGGACCAGGCAGAGGCGGCGGTGCCCAGCCCCAGCCGCCCGCCCTCCCCACCCCACCGCAGCGAGCCCCATTGCTACAAGGCCGCCAGAAGTTAATCTGCTTATGTGTAAACGTGGTGGCAGCTGAGGTATGTTTAAGAATACTGGTAAGTGTTGCTAGAAACCTACAAATATTTTCCGGGTGTTAACCGCGGGGTGCCAGCTTTGTGGGCCTACCACCCAGCACCCAGCTCTGCGCAGGTCTGGAATAAACCGGTATCTCGTCTCGGTGTGTGAGACTGGCCTATCGCACGCCGGGAAACGAAACCGCCTTTTCGGACACCACCATCAGCAAAGCAGCGACCCCGCTTTGCCTGAGGCTGCTGGGCCTGTCCTCTGGGCGCTGCTCACCACTGGAACGCATCCCGCTGGCGACGGACACGCCGACGGCCGCTAGCGAGAGGCGCGGCCCACCTCTCCGGCAGCCGGAGCCCGGCCTCGGGGACGCAGGTCTCTGCCCAGGCCGAGGCACGGGGCTGCTGCTTTCCCAGGGACGGCTTCAACCGGGAGCCGAGCCGAGCACATCGCCCGCAGGCGGACACCGAGGCGGGCCACAGCGCAGGCTGTAGCAGAGAAGGCGGCGTTGTCCACAGCGTTACCAGACTTTTTCGTTTCTTACTGCGTGCACACCCGCCACACACGCTCCCAAACCGGCCCCGGCACGAACCCCTCGCCCGCGGCCACACGCACACACGGAGACACCCCCCCTCCCCCTTCCGCCAGCAGTTTTGCCGGCCCGGGGAAGGAAGGAAGGCGGGAGACTTTAGGACCCCGCGGCGTCCCTGCCGCACCCGTGCCCCCCTCCCGCCTTTCGTCCTCAGTCCGTCGGTCGGCCAGTCCGTCGGTCAGTCACCCTGCTGAAGGTATGCGAGGCACAAAGCGGGGGTATTGTTTAGGCTCTGTCAGGAGTCAACGAGGCGCAAGCCTGAGGGAAGGAACAAGGCAACCGCAAAGGGAACGCAACTGCCGACCTTTGAGTGAACTATCCTAAGTAACATCTAATTAACATCGACTCGGCATAGCACAAGCCTGCCCTCCGGTAGGGGAAGACCCCTACCCACAGAAGCCCCTTCCTCACGGGGCACGCGCAGTAAAAAAGGAGGACGCTGTCGCCGTGGAGACGAGGCTTGCGGGAACCAACAGGCGCAAGGGCGCCTGCGCCAGCTCTCAAAAAAATAACGGTGACTTGTTGCTCGGAGCGTAGAAATATTTTCCCTGCGTTAACCGAGGCGCGCCAGCTTTGTGGGCCTACCACCGGCACCCAGCTCGGCGCAGGGGCGGAAGAAAAGCCGCCGTCTCGACTCCGTGTGTTTCCCGGCGCTCTGCGCACCGGGTGACGGAACCCGCGTTTGGCACAACAGCCCCGCTGCGCGCGGGCCGCCGCCGCCGCGCGGTGAAAACCAACGAACGCGAACGGCGGGGGAGGTGAAAAACGAAAAGAGAAAAAAAAAAACCCAACCCAACCGACCCAAACAGAAACCTCCGAAAAGCGCCGCCATCCCCCCTCCCCCAGCCAGCCTCTGCGCCAGGCTCCCTCCCCCGCCGCCGGGGGGGCCGGTTGCCGGGCAGCGGGGCACGCGCGGCTGCAGCCCCCCTTGCCCCCCGCTGCTCCGGGGCGCCGGAGAGTCTCCGGCCGGGGGGGGCCGCACCCACCGGCCTGCGGGTCCGGAGCTGCAGCGCAGGGAGGGGGAGCGCGCGCGCGCGGGGGGGGGTGGCTGAGTGAGTCTGAGCGCGCGTGTGTCGCGGGGGGGGGCGGTGTCTGCAGGATCGCGGGCGCAGACCTTAATATATTTATTTTTAACAACGGCTTGTTTAGCCTGGGGAAGTGGAGGGTCAGGGCACTGCAGTAGCTGCAGCCTGCAGCTGCTTGAAGAATGGTTTTGTGATAAATGATTTAGTCCCAAACAGGATTCCAATTTAAGTTTGCAATTTATTAAACAAATAGAGGCAAGCAAACAGCGCTGGGTGCGCCGGGAGTCTCCGCTCCACCAAGATGCACACCTTCACTTCTTACAGTTCCTTCCTTTATACTTCTCTAGGCTTCGTTTCTTGCCTTTCTCCGCCTTTTTCTTGGAAGACGACTCTTTCTTTAAGTACGTCACCACTTCCCCGGTCTGCGCATGCTTCATCTTTTTCTAGGTGGTCGTCCGGTGGTCGTTGGGAGGAAGATGGTCCTCTTCGTCAGTGCACCCTACATGACCTCTCTGTTTGTGCAGGCGCTCCGTTATTCCACTTATATTATGCTACCTTATTTGGCTATACATTTTCTTGACATTTCTGCGGTTATTTACAACACTGGTTTGCACTAGTATATCAGGAACTAACTTACATATCAGGAGGCTACAGAAGCTACACATATCAAGGGAGTTACCCAAACTATACTTATCAGGAAGTTACATAAAGACTGCCACTCCCCTGTTTATGGTCATGCCCTACATATATTCCTTTATTTCAATATAAATGACATTTGCTTCAAGCTTATATTCACTAGATTTTCTTTACACGAATCGCTCATTCCTCACAATCCCCCGTTTTCTTTTTCACCACTGTGATTCGTGTAAAATTTATTTAAAGTTTGTTTGATGGGTATTAACTCGGGTTCCTCTATATGTTTTACCAACATTAAAACATGTTTTCTCTCACTCTGTGTTGGTTCTATTGGAGTGGCTGTAAATTTCATTCCATTAATCGCAGAAGCTACAGCTTGTGAAAGACAAGGAATTAGACATGGTATTATTAACATACCTCCAAACAATCCTAACAAAACGATAATGATTTTTGTTACCCAGTTTCCTGAGAATAAATTTTCCCACGTTGTCCATAGTCCTTGGACATTTATTCCATTCCACGTTTGGACTGGCACATGGGCTACTTTTTTCATTTCTCTTACTAATTCATTGATGGCTTTTCCTTCATCATTTATCTCTAAACAACAATTTGTGAGATTAAATTTTCCACAGACTCCTCCTTCCTGTGCTAGTAAATAGTCTAGTGCGAGTCTATTTTGATATAGGGCTGTACGCATTTTAGTATTTTGTTTAGCCACCAATCCTAGAGCATTACCCGTTTTATTTACAATTATTTCTACTACAGCTTGCAACCTGATTATTCTATTCAACATATAAATGGGGGTCCTATATCCCCAGGACCCATCTTCTGCCCATGTCGCTGGGTCATAATATGCTATTATTCTTTCAGGTGGCCACTCATTATCTTTCCATTTTCCTATTTGTAGCTCTCTTTTTCCCCTTCGGTTGTGAGTTTCTAATGCGTCTGTATATACCAGTACCCCTAGGCGTTCTCCTCGGTTTATAGGTAATAAGAGAAAGCTTGGCCGTATAGTTCCTAACACGCACGCTCCGGTCCAGTTTTTTGGTAATCGGGTATATGCAAATTTTCCACAGATCCAATATTGCCCTTCTGGACTTGACCACCCTTTATCAATAGTGGTTCCGTTGGTCCAATTCGCATGATTTTTACTTATTTCTTGGGCAGTGCCCCATTTATCCTACTTTTGGTAAGTACTATTCCAGTTATATCCCCCTTCACATACTAAATATCCGACTGGTTTACTCCCAGCGTCATTTTGCCAACAGCTTCTTCTTATTATGCTGGTTTGTAATATCCATTGTTGTTTCCTGACCTGAGTTGATATGTTCTAAACATTAGGGTCTGGTATGTTGCTCTCTTGGGCCTCCCAGGGCCAATTCTCTCCTGATTAGTTCCACCACATACATAACAATTAGTTACATTTAGTGACTTAGCAATGTTCTCAGCAAGATTTACAAATAGATTTTTAGCCACTGTGGGAATTTCATATTTCGTTCCTGTTTCCATTTCATGACAAAATGACTTAAATAACAGTCTATGCTGCACCGATTCTCTTTTCTTTCATTTCAATATTAATAACTACACCTGGGTCTTCTCCAGGTCCATATATCTTAAGTCCAATTTTGGTTATTTTTTTCTGTTTCCAAATTTCTAAATTTATAAGGGTTAAATTTACTAAATTACAGGTACAGGTTGTACAATTATTGTCTGTTTGTACCCTTGTGATTGAAGCTTGTAAATCCCCACATTGGCTGTCATATCCCCAGCTTGCAGTATCCTAACATACACAAGACCATCCCCTTCTTCCACATAGGTGTGCTGACTGATATCTCACCGTTTGACTAGGTACATAATCAGGATTTATCTGACATTGACGTCCACCTCCACCTGGGCAAATATATTTTGGTTGATTACTATAGTATCATCTCCACTCTACACTCCCACAATTAATATCCAGATCATCCTCTATAATATCGCATGCATCAAAAATTACCGATACTGATGTGCTCAAATTGGCCATATCCTTACTTATTCCAATTAATCTTCCTACTTCCGAATTTGTTTTCATTTCTACCCACTATTGATAAAGAAGTTCCTTTGGATCGTAACAAACAGTATCATTTTCCACCGAGCATTTCTTATATTGTGTTCCATTGTATATACAACTCCCGTTCTGTTTCCCTTTGCACTCGTAATAGGTGTGGTACATTAATGTTTTATTACTTACTCGTCCGTGCTGGGCGGTTCTTATGCACTCGGTGCAATTTTGATTACCTGTCACCAGGTTGGTGAGTCCGAGTAAAATCAGGAGAGGTCCGGTAAGGGATCTCATGGTCGGAGGCATCAGCTACAAGGGGTGCTCGTCCTTGACTGGCCTTACTTGGTCGCGACTGAGAATCCCCACCCGGTCTTGCCCTCTCCCCCTTCTCAAGCGGACTTCTTTATTTCGATGACAGTAATAAATCTTACCCACCAGAAATCTCCTATAGGAGTAGTCTGTCCACACTGAATGCAGAGGAAACTTCAGCTTTGAATTTGAAAACGTCCCTGTTAGCCTCTGTGGGAAATGATATATTTGTTACACAGGTTACACCTAACCCTCAATAATCATACAACATGGTTTACAGAGTGGACATAAACTTAGTCCTGCCCGATAATTGCTTAATGCTATAGTCTTTAATTCGTGATCATTTCTCATACGTTCATTCCCTTTTTAATGTTATTTTTGTGGTTCCAGGTTGTAAAATAACTTTCCAGTCTTTCATGGGTCCTTTTACTCGAGTCGCGTGCGTCCACCCCTTTTCCGCAGTCCGGATGGCAGTATCTGTAGTTAACAATACAACAAAGGGTCCTTCCCATGAAGGAACTAAAGTTTCTTTCTTCCAAGTTTTGATCAGTACCTTATCCCCTGGTTTGAATTGATGGATTGCAAACCCCAAAGGTAGGGTTTGTGCCATTATTCCTATATCTCTTAGTTCTTTCAACCTTTCTCCTAAAATGATAACATATTTCCGAATATTATAATCTTCCACTACATTGTTTCCCTCGGAGATAGGGCATGCCGTATAAAACCTAATATGGCGATAATCCAGTCTCACTGTGCGGTTTGATCCTTATGTTAAGAAGGGCTAGCGGTAAACATTTAGTCCATGGCATCTGTGTTTCAACCATTAGCTTCGCTAGCTCTTGCTTTATTGTTTGGTTTATTCTTTCTATTACTCCCAAACTTTGAGGATGCCATGGGGTATGATATTCCCATTTAATACCTAATGATTGGCACAAGGATTTTATAATTTTAGAAGTAAAGCGAGTGCCTTGATCAGAATCAATATATTGTATTATCCCATACCTGGGGATTAGGTGTTCTAGTAAAATTTTATCACCGTCTGAGCTGTCGCTCTTGCTACAGGATAGGCTTCGACCCATCGTGTTAAATGGTCTACTATAACTAACAAATATTTCAATCTTCCTATTCTTGGTAATTTGGTAAAGTCGACTTGAATCCTTTCAAACGGTCTATAAGCTAGTTTTCTTCCTCCCATGGCCACTTGTTGAAACACGGCCTTATTTGCCCTTTGACAAGTTAAACACCCTTGTGTAATTTGCCTTGCTATTTCAAAAAATTCCAATACAGCCAAACTGTTTAAGGAAATGATCACTTAACACTTTTGTACCCCAATGTGTTTGCGCGTGTAAGCGTTCTAATACCTGCCTAGCGTAAGCTTTTGGCAACATCTCTCGCTCATCAGGTAATGTCCATTTCCCTTGTTCCACTCTAGCTCCTATTTTCTCTAATTTTGCTTGTTCCTCCAGCGTAAACTTTTTCTCCTTTTCCTCTTATCCTCTTCCACTAGTGTCCTCCCTTGTTTGTGTATGATTAATTTTAACAGTTTCAATCCTCAAGGCTGCTTCCTGAGCCTCCTTATCTGCTAAATTATTTCCTCTAATTCGATAATCTAATCCCTTTTGGTGTCCCCTCACATGCACCACGGCTATTTCCTTTGGTTCTCTTAACACTTTTAAAATTTTACTATCAACTCCTGATGTATTAAGTTCTTTCCTTGAGTGTTAATCAAGCCTCTTTCCTCCCAAATTTTTCCAAAAGTATGGACTACTCCATATGCATATTTGGAATCTGTGAATATGGTCCCTCTTCTTTCTTTTAATAATTCCAGGGCCCTACATAAGGCATAAAGCTCACAAGCCTGAGCTGACCATGATGGACTCAGAGGTCCTGATTCCACAAGTTCTAAGTCCTTGTCAATTTTTGCATATCCTGATTTTCTCTTCCCTTCTATTACTTGGGAGGATCCATCTACAAACAATTTTTCTCCTCCCTCTAATTCAATATCTCTAAGATTGAGCCTTACTTTTGTCTGGGATTCTATAACTTCTAAACAATTGTGTTATAGCACTACTGCTTCTGAGGGTTCCCCAAACCGGAACTGAGCGGGGCTCTGGGCAGAGGTGACTCCTAATTCCAAATTAGGTGAATCTATCAAGATGGTTTCATATTTCAAAAGTCTACTATCTGTCAACCATTTCTCTGTCCTCTGTTGGAGGACATTCCTAACATTATGTGGCGTATATACCTTTAGAGGTACACTAAAGGTAATTTTCCTAGCTTCCTCTATCAATAATGCCATAGCAACTAGGGCTTGGAGACATGCTGGCCACCCCCTGCTCACCGAATCTAACAATTTGGATAAATATCCCACCAGTGTGTGTGGGGTTTTTGGTTTTTTTTGTTTGTTTGTTGTTTTTTTTTTCCATTCCCTTTTTAGTCTGTGGAGGTCTTAGGATTAAAATACCAGAAACCCGGTCAGGATCTGATTTCTTTTTTTTTCCTTTGCTTAACCAATGTCCCAAATATTTTACTTCTTGCTCTATAAATTGTAATTTCGAGCAGGACACTTTTAATCCCTTTTTCTCTAAAAAATTTAACAATCTAATGGTGGCTTTTCGGGTCTCCTCTTCAGTTTCTCCTGCTACCAGTAAATCATTCACATATTGTAATAATTTTTCCCTCCTCGTGTACTGTAAAACCTTGTAAGATTTTCTTTAAGGTCTGTCCAAACAAATTTGGTGACTCCGTAAACCCTTGTGGTAGCACAGTCCACCTTAATTGTTGTTTTTCGTCCTGTTTCGGGGTCTTCCCATTCAAAGGTAAAATAATCTCTGAACCC